>NW_015172019.1:948147-1020011 GCF_001447785.1 Gekko japonicus | reverse complement strand
ATTGCTGCTGCTTCTCCACACACCTCCATAGGCGGAGGAGGGTGCCCCCCACCCTACTAAGGGTGGGTACCCATTTATCTACTCGCCGATAGATAGTTACTTGGCTTTCAAACCGCTGGGTGGGCGGGATGTGTCCATCCTTTCAAACCGCTGGGTGGGCGGGATGTGTCCATTCTCCCCCTTTTGGAGGATGCCCACCATAGCGACATCTGACGCGTCCACCTGGACCACAAATTTCTTATTTTCATCAGGATGGGCCAGCACAGGCTCGGAAGTGAAAAGAGCCTTGAGCCGGTCGAATGCCTCCTGGCATTCAGTCGTCCACATCAGTTTAGCCCCCGGTTTCATAGCATCGGGCCCTTTCCCCTTAGTCTTTAACAAATCTGTGAGTGGTAAACTCACTTGGGCAAAGTTGGGGAGAAAATTTCGGTAAAAGTTCAAAAAAATGAGGAAGGACTCGAGTTGCCTGCAGGTGCGGGGGGCTTCTCACCCCAAAACGTCTTTCACTTTCTCCGGGTCCATCTCCAGCCTCTTCTATGAAATGCGGTACCCCAAAAAATCGATCTGTGTCTGGTGAAACTCACATTTGGATAACTTTGCAAAGAGTTTGTGCTTGTGCAACGTCTGTAACACCTCCCGCACCAGTTTCACATGGGAGGGCTTATCTGGGGAGTACAGCAAGATATCGTCTAGGTAAACCAGAGCCCCTTTAAACAAATGTTTGTGTAAGACCTCATTGATCAAGTTCATAAAAACTCTGGGCGCCCCTTGGAGCCTGAACAGCATGACTTTATACTCAAACTGTCCCAGGGGGGTATTGAACGCCGTCTATTCATCACCCTCTTTAATGCACACCCAGAAGTACGCATCTCTGAGATCCAACTTCGGAAAGATCTTTCCCTTAGCTGCCTCGGCTAAGAGATCCTTTATTAATGACATCAGGTAGGCATTAGTCGAAGAAACAGCATTTAGACCCCAATAATCTGTGCAGAGCTGCAACCCCCCATCCCTTTTCTTCCAAAACACCACTGGAGCTGCAAACAGCAAGGACGCTGCGTGGATGAACCCTCTCACCAAGTTCTTGTCAATGAACTTGCGCAGCTCTTCCTTCTCACTAGGGCTCATGGAATACAATTTCCCTTTAAGCAGTTTATGCCCCAGCAGCAGTTCAATGCTACAATCAGAATGCTCGTCAGCTTCCTCCTCCTTGAACACCCATGCCAAGTCCTGGTACTCTGGGGGGATGGCCTCCAACTCCTCTTGGGCCAGGCAAGCTCGGACCGCCTGGCTATCCGGTGGCTTACCCCAATTCTGGTCCCATGTATGAGTTTGGCACTTCAGGGAAATAAATTGAACTCCCCCTTCATCCCAGAGGATATATGGGTCGTGTCCATGGAGCCAGGGGCTTCCCAGTACCAACGGGAATTGGACTGTTGGAGTGACCACAACTGCCTGTTCCTCCCAATGGTCTCCCGCCCCCACATGCAACAGCATGGTCTCGAACTTACATGGCTCCTTCATAGTAGACCCATCCATCTGGGTAAAAATCAGTGGCTCGGCTAGCCGCACGACCGGGGCTTCCAACCTCATGACTAGAGAAGGGTTGTCCCAACCACACCCCGAGTCTATAAGTGCCCGAACCCTAATGTGGGTTCCCATGTCTGGGTTCATGATTGTCACAGTCAAAACAAACAAGGGGGGGGTAATGGCTCACCGGATTAGGCCCCTCTGGGCTTGGGTCCTGCTGTTCTGCACAACTTACAGCAGGACCTGGCCGTTTTCTGCCAGCTTGGTGGTATCCTCTCCGCTGGGATCTGGGATCTGGGATCTTGGTAGGCCCCTTCTCTGCCAAGGTGGGGCCCTGTCACTTCCTGGTGTCCGTCTTTACTGTTAGAGCTGTGGCTTTGAGATGCTGGGGGGGAAACGGTCTCTCCCCAGTCGTAGCACTATCGAGCCAGAGGGTGTTCAGTCGACACTTCACATCCTTGGCTTCTCGCATCCAAGCCATCAGCGTCACGGGATCCATCGTCCAGAGAACCGTCTCTTGAATTTCAGGGTCCAAACCAGTGCAGTACTGCTCAGCCAGGGCTTCATCAGGCCATCACTGGATTTTGGCAGCCTGCAGTCTGAACTCAGTCGAGTACTCCCGGACAGTCTTCCTCCCCTGTCGGAACATGCGTAAGAACGCCCGGGCTTTGGCACTCACATTGCGATCCTTGAATTGTGCCCACAAGGCCCGCATAAAATCGTCCACGCTCCTCAGCTCCGGGCCATCCAGGTTGTGGACACTGACATACCATGCCGCAGCTCCATCATGTAATCGGGATGCAATGTAGTCCATCCAGCCCTCCTCATTCAGGAACAAGTGGCCCCAGTTTGCCACAAATTTCAAAGTCCTTACCACAAACAACGGGAGGGCTTCCGGTTCTCCATCAAATGTCACGTCCAATGGCTCCTTCGGGTGATACAGCTCCTGCCCCCTCCCATTATCTGGACCAGGGGGAGCCTGGGGAACTAGCAATGGCCAACCCTGGAGCCCAAGCTGCTGCCCGGGCGGTTGGGGTGGAGCTTGTACCACTATCTGTTGAGGTAGCTCCTGGTGCACTGCATCAGCCACTATTTGGGGCACCAGCCGCATCATGTCCTCCAGCATTCGGACAACCATATGTTGGTCCCACTCCAGAAGCTCCAACCAGTCTTCCATGAACTCCTTCCAGCTCCAGTCGGGCTCAGTCTCTTCTTCGCCCACTGGTTCCAGCACATCCCACCACCATTCAAAATGGCTGCCGTGCCAGGCTCCCCCAGTGAGCCTCCACCTCTGGTGAGTAGTCACCGGAGTGACAGGCTCCTCGTCTCCGCTCATCTCGACCTGAGAGATACGGGCTGAGGGGAATGCAAGATTCCTGACAATCTGTCAGGTTCAATAGAACAGTTGCAGTCCACAGCGATTCATAAGGATAGGTTGCTTTAATACAAGTCACTATTTATACACTTTCATGGTCACTGTCAGGAATGAACTCAAAGCCAAGCATGTACAGATACAGACAGTTAAAAAAAAAAGGGTTAAGCCAATGAATACAGTTCGCGCTCAGCAGAAATTCGAGCGGGAGAAAACCAAAGTGGGAGATGGCCTTTCAGCCATTTGGTTCACACCAGCCAGATTGGGAATGGTCCTATCAACGGTTCTCACAGTCTTACCTACTACAAAGGCAGCAAAAGCATTCCAAGGTCAAAACAAGAGATAAAGTGCACAAGGAGGGTGAGAACAGAGCAATGCAGGCTAATTCCCCCCCCCCATCATACACCAGGCAGGTTACACAGAGCATACACAGAATACAAATGGCAGTTTACTGACAGCTAGCAAGGGTTAAAAAAAAACATTATCCCATGCCATGTGAAGTCTCTGTTGCATGTGCAAAGTAAGCATCAATCACTCTGGCAACATGAACACCACATGGGAGGGGGGAACACCTTGTGTGGAATCAGCTCTGGTTGGATCCGACCCACAGCCTCAACTTCAGTTCCTTGTCCTATGTTTTGCTCCAATTTGCTAATGATGTGAACATGTGCATTAAAATACTGCAAAGATCAACTGAATATGATATGACTGCATCAGGATTCCTTTGGTGTAGAATTTTACTGATGTCCATATGCACTTCTGTGTAAACTGCAAAAAGCAAGACATATATGCAATTATGGCAATGGTCCATGAAGTACAACACTAACCCACACATCTTACCCTCTCCCATTCAGATCAAGACTGAGGGCTGTCCAATAGTTAATTGTCCTATTTGTGAGGATTGTTTTCCCACATGTCCATTTTGCATTATTACTGGTTTCCATTTCATCTTCCTTGAAAGAAAATGGAGGCTATACATTCAAGCACACTTTCTTCACTTTAGTGAAGTCCATGCTGTTTTATTCTTGACTTGGACCCTTACTGTGACTTACTTAGTCAACTCGTGGCCTATGTTAACATTTAAATTTGCATCGATTTTCACCTGAAGAGACAATATTGGCAGTTGATGTGGTTTGTTTTAGCTCAATCATCCCACGCAAGCTTGCAAACACTTAAGTAGCAGAAGTAATTACACTACCAAAAGGAATTGTACTGAACAAAATCTCAACACATTTATTTAGCAATTTGCATGATGCAGACAACCATAGCAACCAGGTGCTATTTACAATTTCAAAATATTAATTTGATAAGCAATCCACAGAGGATTGTGTCAGATTATATAAAAATATCACAGCTGCCACCAGAAATACTGTAACACTCAGAAATAATATAACCCCAGAGTCACAACACTGTCACCCTCTGTGAAACACACTCATAAAAAGGGTAGGAAAGGATAGCTGCAGCCAACACATATGCACATAGAGCCACGCAGAGACTTCATGATGACCTGTTGTCATGAGAAACATAGTTGCCACCCATTTGTAAACTGGTAGGTGTCAAAGGAGGTTCAGTCAGGAGACAGAATTCAGCATAGATGGAACTATATTTTCCCACAGTGATCAGGTTCACGGAAGGAGTTTTGGACCCATCTTTGTTGTGAGATTCTCATGTGCAGAATCATGGCCTGGAATTTTTTTATCAGTGTCATCTCAACAACTGCACCTTTTCTGAAGAACAAAGACCAAGCTGTCAATCTATCTGTCATAAATATTTATCCCACCCTTCTTTCAAGGAGCTCTGGGAGTTACGCATGGTTCTTCTCAAGAATCTAAACTGTGAGTCCCGTGTGAGCCTTAGATAAACCTGACAGGGAAAGGATTTTTCCTCGTGCAAGCTCCAGATCCTGATTGGATCCATTTGTGAGCTCATCTGCAGGTCAATTGTGATATGCACTCAACTGTAGATGTTGGTCTTTAGGACAATGATCATCTGATCAGCCACCATCAAATCAGCTGTGGCAGTTTTCTGCTACTTCAGAAAAATATTGTCAGGAGGTTATTGTCCATTAAGGTACTGTGGCTTTAGGAAAGGCCAGGAATTCTACTCTCTCTGCATGCTAGTACAAGAGCATGATCACTGTAAGAAAATGGGTATTTAATTTGTTGAGGTTTCATGCCTGCCTGCTGGTAGGCTGCCACTACTGTTGCTGTTCCAACATTCCTTTGCAGGACTTTATGAAAGGGGTTCTTGCATGGAGCTGCAAATGCAGTGTTTCCTTAGAATCTAGTCAAAATGAGGTGGTGACACACAGAAGCAAAAATGCATCGGGATGTTTGGTGTGAAACAAACACATATTAAGGTATGTTAAGAACTTAGATTCAGACTTCCGGTTGATGGCAGCACGCTAGCAGACTCACCTCCCTGACCTCCCGGGGGTGAAGCTTCACTTCAGCCAAAGGAGGGGGTGCGCAGGTTCATCACCCCCCCCCAGGGACCCAGATGAAGGGACCCTGGCCATAGAACGTCCGAGAGGTCGCCTCTTTGATGGCGTAATGCTGGAGAATTGAGGCGCCTCTCAGTTCCAATGGTTCTCCATGCTGCGAGACCGAATGGGCTTAGTGACGCCGCCCGGGGCAAGCATAGGCGATCGAGCGTCAGAAATGGAGTGTAATTGAGGTCGGAAGACCAATTATGAACGTGAGTCAGACTTAAGCATTGATTAAAGGGAAAAGAAAGCTCCCCACCCTATCCCATGGAACAGAAAATCAGGTGAGCGGGGGAGGGACGCCTCCCATGCGCATGAATTTATGAGCGAATGAGGGGGGGAGCAGAAGAAAATGCGGTTAAAACTGTCAAGGAGTACTTACCAAGGTGAGTCTGAGTGTTTGAGCGCATATTCAGAGACTTTTTTAAAAATTGTGAAAGTAAACAATCGATAAAGATGGCGGGGAAGACGACGAAGAAAGAGAAACTTTTGAAATCAAATGTAACTGAGAGCCCAAAACCGGAAGTAACCAACGAGCTGGCAAAGACTTTGGCAGAATCCATGTGCCCCTGATGGACCAGGTGAATAACTTCAAAGAGCAGATGACAAAAATGACCCAGTGCATCACCACTCAGCAAGCACAGATAAATGAGACTTTGCAAATGATGAATCAAACAGCTGAGAAGGTGAAAGAAGTGGACGCCACTGCACAAAAGGTGAAAAAGAAAGTACAAAAACTGGAAAAGAAGCAAGTTTCTATAGAAGATCAGCTGCTACAATTACAAATGGAAAAGGCTAACATGATTCTTCGCTTCCAGGGCATGCCAGAGACCAAGGGAGAGAATCTGAAGGAAAGGATGAGTGAAATATTGGCCCCAGGGACAGATATGAAGTCGGAATTTTTGGCTAAGCGAAATGGATGTGGCCTTCAGGTCATATTCAGTATACATAAAGAAAAATAATCTGCCTGGGAAAATTGTAGTAAGATTCTCGAAGAGACATGTGAGGGATGCAATCCTGAAAGCAGTATCTGCAGCACCCCTGAAAGACGGGGAGAATGCCATCAGAGTACTAAAAGATATTCCATTTGAAATAAGACAAAGGAGAAAGAAATACAAAGATCTAACTCTCTTTCTTCAGACAAACTCAATTGGGTACAGATGGCTAATTCCAGAAGGCATTACCTTCAAAATTTAGGACAAAAAAGAAAAGATTGACCCTGTTCTGAAAGCACGGGGATTTTTAAGAGTCCAGCTGGGAGGGCCAGTGGAGGAAGAAAAAGAAGGGATGGACTGTAAGTCCAGCGGCGAGCTAGACTCGGGATCTTCCGGAGAGGACTCTCTTTCAGAGAAAGTGGCAGCAGCTCCTAAAAGTCCTTATAAACTGCGGAAGAGACTGGGAGAAGAGAAGCGAAGGCTGAAGGACTCTGAATTGTGCCTTTGAGATTTTGAAATGATGCTTTGGGATATTTCTTAATGACAGTTAAGATTGGGGAAAAAGTTAACAAAAATATTTGATCTAGTTCATAATGAGTTTAACAAGATTAAGAATTTATGTATGTTTAAGCTGATTAGAAGATCTCCTCTCTTGGGTTTTTAGTTATTAGTGGGTATCTTTGCTTTGTCCCTAGATGTAGTCCCTTACCCTTTTTCTGTTGTAGTTTGTAGTGATTATAAAAAATGCAATAAAAAATTCCTTTCGGGGGCCCCCCCCTCCAAAAAAAAGAACTTAGATTCAGATCTGAATGCAAGAAACAATTCAAAATGAATTGATTTAAATGTAAAAACCTCTCTAAATTTAGATGTAAAATGTTAAGAAATTCAATATCAAACATTTTAAGGGTTTATTTAATGAAGTTAAATTAAGTTAAACTGAACTTATAGGTAAAATTAAAGTGTATTTCAGAAAATAAAATTGAATTAATTTAAACTTTATTTATATATATTTATTTTTCACATTTGTATCCCGCCCTCCCCAGTGGGCTCAGGGCGGCTAACAAGGGCAAGGTGATTCGCCATGCCATAATTAAAAACATATAAAACATCATTAAAACATCCGACAACTTTCTATATTAACTGGAGCTTGAGACAAGATAAAATGGATGTTTGTATATAAGAGGCCCGTATAACAATACTTACACGTCTTCCAGAAAGAAAGAAAAATCCATGTAAGCAAACGAAAAGCAAACATCTGACCCCATCTCCATTTCTTCTCTAAAAGAGTTGGAACAAACTGCCACATATACAAAAACACACATGCACACATCCCCCTAAACTGGGATCTCATGCAGTATCTCTTCTACTTTATGCTGACAACACTACTATTCTTTCTTGCACTAGAATTGGTTTTCTAGGATGTTTACAAGCTTTTCATAAATTTTGTCAAGATAATGCACTAAATATCAGTTATTCAAAATCCAAAGTATTAGTTTTCTCAAAAAGTTGGAAACTCTAAAAATGGAGAATAGGCAATACTGAAATTGTTCAGGTAAAAAACTTCAAATATTTAGGAATCACATTTCAATATAACTTAAATTGGCACAACATAGAGCTCGAATTACATTGGTAGATGAGTGATCTACCTCCCTCCTTAAGCAATTCTTTTTTTACCAAAGGGAATCAATACATTCCTCAGCAATAAAGATCTTCAATGCCAAAATTCTATCACAGCTATTATATGGCTGCCTGGTTTGGATAAAGGTGTTTAACAATGAAGTTGAAAGTATCCAAGCAAATCTCTTCTGACAACTCCTAGGTGTTCCCAGATGTGTACCTTATTCGGCACTATGCATTTAACTGGGCCAACATCTTATAGAAATGAAAACCTTTAAATATGGGCTCAAAATACATTTCTGAGCCTCAACAAATTATCTCAATTAAAAACCAACCCACACAGTGTCAATTAGTTTCCAGGCATTGGGGGGGGGGAATCACCAATTGGGTTTTTCTATTGATTATTTCCTTTTGTTAGATGAAACCACTATCTTCCAGGTAATCAAACAAAGATTGTTTAGTTTAGAAATTCAAAAACTGTGCCCTTTACATCCTCATTCTTCATCTCAGGCTTTTTTGAATCTTCTAATACAACATAACTAAATGGCTAAGTACCTTCACAATCTTGACATTCCCTCACACCATGGAGCATTTACTCTAGCTCAATTAAATGTCCTTCCCTCAAATATGCAATTGGGGAGATCCAAAAAAATCCCCTTTCGTGAAAGGTTGTGTAACTGTTCTTTAAAATCTCTTTACTCAATTCAACATATCATTCTAGATTGCCAATTTCATACAGCTATTTGTAAGGAGCTTTTACTGCTGTCATTGATCTTTAATTCTAATGTTAATAAATATAGAATTACCCAATATCTCTTAAACGACACGAACCCTAAAATTACAGCTTTGGTTGCTACGTTTCTAGCTGAAGTGATTAAAATCAGATATAGGCTTTTAAACTGGATTGTATATATTTTAATTGTTCAGGGTTATATTTTAGTTTGTTGGAATTATTACTATATTTCCTGCCACAGGAAGTGGTGATGGCTACAAGCATGGATGGCTTCAAAAGGGAATTAGATAAGCATATGGAGCAGAGGTTATTAGCCACAAGGTATAGATAGGAACTCACAGGCTGGGGCAAGTGACGCTCTGTCTTCTTGGTGCTTGGGGGGGTCATCAGTGGGAGGGCTTCTAATGTCCTGGCCCCACTGGTGGACCTCCTGATGGCACTGGTATTTCTGGCCACTGTGTGACACAGTGGGTGCGTTCAGACGGGGTGTTTCTGCCGGTGCAGTTTATGCCGGCAGAAACGCGATCAGACTAACCCTCCTGTCTGCGGAGACCTCCGGTGGACGCCCGCTCACATGCTGCGGGCGTCGGCGTTTTTTTTTTAAAGGACTGTTTGAGCATGCGCACAGGCAGCCATTCAGAGAATGGCGATTTTTGCGCATGCTCAACCCCCCCCCCTTACATTTAAACTTTAAAGGTAAGCACTTTAAAGGTAAGCACTCCATTGAACAGGAATTGAGTCCCCTACTGAATGAGGGCAGTAAGCAGGGAATATCACCGGGATGTCCTCCACCATTACTGGGTAAGTGGCAATCTAGTTCTAAGATAGTCTGCAGAGGTGCTGCTTCTGCAACCTGTCTGACCAGCCATGAGTGGCTTTGGAGGAGCCCTCCTATTCACATCTAAATTAGGGAGTACATTTTTAACCCCCCCCCAAAATGTACAGTTGATAATTCTGCTATAATTGATGGACTGATTACTCAAGGAGTGAACAGAAAGAGTTCTCAAAGACAGATTTTCCACCTTCTCCGTGCATGTCCCAAAAAACTTCTCTTCAGGGCTGATGAGGCCCTTGTAAACAAAAAAAATCACTGAAGCTCAAGAGAGCTGTGTTTAAGATGGGGGAATTGCCTCCTCCTCCTCCTTTTATTTGTGGTGGAAGCACAGCAGAGTAAACTTTCAGTGGGAGAAATTCTGATGAGAACTGGGTTGCTTTTGCTGATTCTTCATCCTCACACCCTCCCCACACTACCTGTGGCAGAACAGCCCCCCTCTGACGTCAGAACTGTCAGTGTTAGGTTTACATTGGTGAGCAGGGATGCTTCTGAATCTGCTACCAGCAACCAATCATCTATATAGGGAAATATCTGCACTCCCCTTAGACGGAGGTGTGCCACCACTGCCACCATAACCTTCGTGAAGACCCGAGGGGCTGTAGATAAATCGAACGGGAGGGCTATGAATTGGAAATGCCTGTTGCCTACTGCAAATCGGAGGAAACTATGTTGGGTAGGGTGGATGGAGACGTGGAAGTAAGCATTGTTGAGATCCAGCGTAACCATCCCTGTGCCGGGATCTAGGAGCGGAAGGATGGCCTGTAATGTTGTCATCCTGAACTTTTTGTATAGGATGAAAGAGTTCAGGCTCCTGAGGTCCCAAATGGGTTGGAGGTCTCCATCCCATTTCGGTACCATAAAGTAATCCAGACCTGCGGAATAGAGTCATTAGATCGACAATGTCCCTGGCTCTCTGAGGAGGAAAAAAAGCCTTGAAAATGACAGAGTCTAGGATAGCTCCTATAAACTGTACCCTTCTGGTGGGAAGTAGGATTTGGGAAAACTCTATTAGGTATCCCATTTTTATTATTGAGAGGACCCACTGGTCCAATGTAATGGACTCCCAGATCAACAGGTACGAAGACAAGTGTGTAGGGAGTTGGGAGAAAAGGTGTGAGTCAAAGACTGTTTAGTGTTCTTAGCAGTTTTGGGTCTAGACAGAGAGATAGACAAAAACTTGGATTTTCCACCGTGGGAACGTGAAGGACGACTCAGGGACCTTTGCTATTGTGGATCAGAGGAGGATTTAGATGATGGTCTACCTGACCATTGTTTGGACCATGGTTTTCCTTTACGTGTTTTAGTAGGGGGTGTAATTCCTAAGCTGCGAGAAGTCTTGATGCTTTTGTCAAGCTCTTGAAGTACCGCATCCGTGGTGGAACTGAAAAGTCCGTCACCCTCGAATGGAAGGTCCTCTACAGTGGCCTTGGTTTCTGGCTGTAAGGCAGAGGAATGTAGCCATGCGTATCTGCATAAGGTGACTGCAGAAGTGAGAGTCTTAGCTGCAGTATCCAGTGAGTGCTTGGATACGTTGAGTTGATGTTTCACCAAGAGCATCCCATCTGTTTGGATGCATCTAGCTTGGTGTCTACAGTCACCTGGAAGGGATGAGATAAATTCAGACATTTGTTCCCAGAGGGAATACTGATAACGTTCCATGCAGGCTGCGTAGTTGGAAGTCTTGATACCCAGAGCTCTGGCAGTGTAAAATTTTCTGCCTAAAGAGTCGATTTTCCGTCCCTCTTTATCCAGAGGTGTAGAATGAGTACTCTTGCCCTTGGTTGAGGACGTAACCACTAACGAATTAGGTTTTGGATGAATGAAAAGGAATTCTGCCCCTGATTCTTGGATCTTATACGTATGATCCAACCTTTTGTTAGAGATTAATACCGAGGAGGGATGACCCCAGGGGGCTTTTGCTGTTTGCAAAAGGACCGACGTCATGGGAAGGGCGATCGCTGTCGAAGTGTCCATTTGTACTACATCGAAGACTGAGTCCGTGACTGTCGGTAGGGGCTGGATGGTGGGCAGAGCTAGTGTATGAGCCATACATTTAATAAAGCCCCCATAGGGTTTAACATCCTCCGACGGTGAAATAGGGAGCTTGACCTCAACTTGTTGTTGTGGGGATGCTTCTATCGGTGGGTGGGAACTCTCCTCATCCGCATAAGAGCTGGAGGAGCTGGATGGGTTTGAGGGTTCGGAGAACAAAGTCTGGAGGATCGGCATCGAAGGCCTAAATTCTGACTGATCTATGGGAGTTTTCGGTGCCGATAGCTGAAGACTTGGATCTTTAGTTATCGTCTTGATTGGGACGGTTTGATGAATTCCAATGCCAGATGGGGATCTCAGTACCGAGAAATTCTGGACGAGGAACACTGGCAATCCCACTCCATGGGTGGATGAGGGATCCAGGGCATTGACCCCGAAAAAGGGTAGGCTCCGTATAGATATTGCCATTGGCGCTGATCCCATGACGTGGGCGGAATCGGCATCGGAGATCAATCTCGCTCATTGGGGATGAACGGAGGTGATGGGACGACATTATGTGACCTTCGGTCTCATTGCAGGTTCTCGACATCGGGTGATCGAGGAACCTGAGTCAAGTCCAGCTCCTGTTCGGAGTCTAGGGACTGGATGGGGCATAGCGAAGATGACTGAAGTGTACCTTGTGGCTGCCCTCGGTTTGTTGAATCAAGCAAAGCGGCTCCACAAGAGCCTTTCTTGTGCTTCTTAAGCTTGATAAGCCGAACGTCTTTTAGGAGTATGGGCTTCGGACTGTTGTGCCTGAATCGGGCGTTTCGGCACCTATTTTATGGCATCGATGGAGGTTGACGTCAAAGACATGGCGATTGTCACCTCCGATGCTGGGATTGACATTGATGCATGTCCGGATGTCTCTTGAGATGAAGGTGCCACTGGCGAGAGTGCGGCTTCCATCAGCGCCACTTGCAGTCTAGCAGCCCTATTTTTCCTGGTCTGCCTGAAGAACTTGGAGCAATGGGCGCAAGAGACAACTCAGTGCGACTCCCCCAGGCAAAAAAGGCAGAGAGAATGTCCATCGGGGGGGCGATCTTACTGCCACATTCCAGGCACCATTTAAAGAAACCCCACCGCGCGGCCATAGGCCAGGGGAAGGGATGGTATAAATTGAAGTTGAACAAAACACTGTCTAACTGAAAAACTTTCCTAACTAACTAAACTTGAATAACGCAAGGCCAAAAGGCCCAAAAAAGTAAAGTTTTACCGACTGAGGCAGAGAGAGTCCTACCAGCGCGGCGGTCAGAAGAGAACTGGCAGGATTGTCATGCCCCTTCCTTGGTCATGCGCAGTGGAGCCCGGCACGTGACCGAGGAGCGGGCACGAAAATTCCTTTTGCTTTCCATTATACTGATCGGGGTTGGCGCAGGTGCACTATATCCCAGAGGTGTGATGCACAGAGACCACGAAGAAGATCTATTAGCATTTCTAATGGGTGGCTGAGGTGAGGCTGGAGAGCAATTGAATTGACTTTCCCACTCCTGGCTGTTCTCTTCCAAGAAAGAGAAAACCTTTTTAAAACTAAAAGTTAAGGTTTTGCTCAATCCAAAAGACAAATTTATTTCTCCACACTCTCCACTGCAATTTTTAATAAGAGTCTCTGGGCCCTCAGCAAAGGCTGCTGGGAGAAGGAGGGGGGAATTCACTTCCATGAGCCCCCACTGCTCATGCTTTTGTAATGTATAACCCATTATTGTGACATTATAAGTCAACATGTGTAGTGGTCAGAGTGCTAGACTAGGATGTGGGCCATGGAAAACTGCTGGGTCAGTCACTCTCTCATAGCCTAACTTACCTCATAGGGTTGTTGTGAGGAAAAAATGGAGAAGCTGAGAATGATGTTGCAAGCTGCTTTAAAAGTAGAATACAAATTATCTAAACAAAATAAGATGAACAAGATTCTAATTTCAGTGGACTTAGAAGGGTATAACTATGTTCAGAATGGCACTGTAAAAGAAGTAGCTACAATAAACACTCTTAAAATCTACAAATATATTTTCAAGAAGACCTTTGAATGTGACTGTGAAGTAAAACTTGAAATGGTACCACTAAGCCATAGTCAACTGCTGTTCGCAAGGGTCTGTAGATTGTAGTATTTGTGCAATGTCTGCAAAGTGACATGTTTTATTACTGTTCTAGTGTAGATACATTAAACTCAGTTCCTGTTGCAATTTTTTACAGGCTCCTATGTTAAAGTATCACCGTCTTTATTTGCAATTCTCCAAAAGGTGTATATTCTGAGGATTCCACACTAACATCTAGTATCAAATAAATATTGTTTATATTTCATATTTTTGTGAGTTCATGCACTGCTTTAAATGCATAGAGTTTGCCACAAAAATTAGATTAGCACTTTCGGCATTGCAATGCAGCAATATCATAAAATTATTACTGAAATCAATAATGCTTCCCTTTCCACGGCTAATCTGGTAGTAGAATGTTGTTTATAAAGATATTAAACAAATAGATTATTCACATTTTGCAATGATTTTCCAGGAAAAAAGGAGCTTTTGTAATTATCATATGGAATTGGGGTAACAAATGAGTGTAATTTTTATTAACAGAAGTTCATTTACATAAAACAAATGCTCATTGAATTATAGAATATGATAATATCTACATGCCTAGTTGTATTTGTCAAATTTTCTGCCTTTTGGCAACATCAGAATTATAACAACCTGATTTATGCACTAAATTTAATGCATAATATGACAACATACCAATATGTATGCCTTATAATGTATAATTTAGACACGATTGCTATATATTTCACCCGTATTTTTGCGGCTTAATAATGATCAGTCATGCATCTAGATTGGGGGGATGCAAGTTACCCAATATGAATGTCGGTTTGAATTAATGAATATTTTCATAAAAATACTCCAACTATGAATGTTTTAAAAACCTTGTCATAACATTCACCAAATTTACACATGACAGCTAGCATGTGTTACTGCATTTTCACCTTAAATATTTGATGACTTCCTCTTTAAATCTAAGATTCATAACCCACAGGGCTCCATTTTCATACAGCATATGTTATTCAAGAGACATTTATTAGTACAGTCTTCATTTCCTGCACCAACAAAATGTTTTTCAGATAAACATTAGATGAACTTTGCAGTTTCTATGTGACTATTTTATTCAAACATTTTAATAGTATCTGCCATTCCCCCCACCCAGCACCAGAATACAGTGGCAAGAAGTTTTGTGATGTACAATGAAGAGCAAAAAAAAAAAGGAAAAAGACTCTTCTGTTTCACTTGTGCACATGGATATGGAAGTCCCTGTACATAGTTCTTGAGGATTAATGTAAGAAATATAAATCATAAAAATGAAGTCGCTTGTAAAAAAAATATTGCTGGTGAACGAAGTGCATTTTTCCTATATTCTCTTGTAATACCTCAAAAACACCATCTTGTGATTTTCCTCCCCAAACAAAACAAAACAAAACAAAAAGGTTAAATATTCGTATTTATTTCAAAAGGAAGCCAACAAACCATTGTTGGAACAATATATTACTCTGTTAGAACTGAAGGTTGTCCACCGGGCGGGTCAGTCTCACTTGACCTTGTATGCACAGAAAGGCAAGTTCACCATGGTAACCTTGGTCTTGTGGCTTTCCATACAGTAAATCATTTCAGCTCTCCTTGTGTAATTCTTTTATTGGCTGTGCAATTGAAATGTCATGCTTCACGAACAGAGAAGCTAGTAATTTCTTACGGATGATTAAACCACCTCTGTAATGTATGAGCATGGATGACTCTGTATGTAACACTCTTAAGCATGAACCTCATTGGGCGGTAGGAGGGGACCCCTGTGAACACTTATATTTTTCAGATGCTCAAAGACACGATTGCAGGAGAGCGCATACTACCTTTAAGATAAGCACTTTCAAAACAGTCACATTTTCTAAGCAACTTCAGTGACAACTAGGCACCTGACAATCTGAAACAAATAAATAGGCAGTTTAAACTTTTAGAAGAACTGGGTTTTTTCCCCTTTCCTCTTTTCAAAATCTTGTTGGAAAGTCATTCGCACACCTTCAAGTGAAAAGACACACACAAAAAAAGCCAGAGAACTGCTATTTTTCTTGCATTAGAAGTAAGAGGTAAAATCTGGTAGGCAGCAATCAGAAGATGGTTGGTTGTGCTACCATCATATTTTATATTCAGTCATAAAATTGCCATGGAATGTTGCTACTAAGAATTCATCTTGTGAGTCTGAGCAGTAATCAATACACATTCAAGTATCTTCAGTATTCTTATGTATACTACAAATGGTCTATCGGAAGAATTCGAGACCACTTTTTTCTTTACTCAGATCCAGCTGTCTCTAAGCATGTTTTTTAAAATTGCTTTGGATTGCATTTGTCATAAGTGATGTTATATATATTATGGACTTGCATATTATTGTCACAGAAATTAACTCAGTGTCATATAGTGTGCTTAGAAGCACACACCTATAGGGCTGTCCCTAGCCAGGTTGGCATTCTTCATTGAAGACTGTTCTTAGACCTCTAGCCAGATCCATTCGATACTTTGTAAAATGGATCATTTAGGCCCATTCTAGCCAGCATTTCCTTAATATAGTTCACAGATCATGTGGGTTAGCTCTCTCTACAGTATGAGTTTCATTTAACAATAACTTTACTGCTCAGGTAAGTTTCTAGGTAACCTGAGTCACCTGCTGCCACAGTGAGCCATCATGATTCCCCAGAAGTGATGGTGGCTAGCTCTAGGAAACATCCAGAAACTCTATGGTAAAACCGTATAGATAAAGAAACAGGGATAATGCATACGGTTTTGGTGCTGGATCTGGACATGCAAGTAAGTCGGGCCTTTACTTAATATGCATTGCACCTGTGGCATTACCATTTTCTCTTCTTATTAATTAATTGAAAGAAGAAGATGGGATGAAAATGAAGAAACATGCAATGAGAATTTAGAAGTGGGCCCCAAGTGCAGGTTAAGATTAAATGTGGGTTTTAAGTTCAAAAAGAGTAGAAACTATTCCTCTTAAGTATGAAGGATCCAAAATTAACTTTAAAACGTTATGAGTTAATATCATTATTGTTGCTTTTGCTTATGTGCTATGGGAAATTCCATAATTAGAGCAAAGCAATGTCAACAAGGAGCTGAGGGTAATGTCTGTTGCATCAGCACAGTGTTATGTCCTGTTGCATTGTCCCTGTGCAAGCAGCAAAGCAGAAATGGCCACGGCATGTGTTATATAGGATACCACTGTAATCATCCTGTCACATGCCAGCCTGCCTATCACAGATGCTAGGCTTGTCTTGAAGATGAGGTCATTTACGACCAAGCTTCGGCAACCAAACTCTCCATTCCCTGGCTCAGGATCATTGATGATATTTTAGATGCCACATTTCCACAAACTGCTTTTTCTCCACAAATGTGAGCATCTGTAGAATCACAAGGTGGCCTTTTAGCACTCTGTATGTTGCATCCTCATCCATCAACTGCTGTGCATTTCTCATATGGAATTCTAGGTAATGCTGGTGAAAACATCATGTTAGTTTACCTCGGAAGCAAATGGAGCAACCTGTGATACTGGTACTGAGCTCTTGCTCGCACATCAGAAGGTTCTGATGACACCAGCTCAATATCCTATTCTTTGTTGAGTTCTTCCTATCGATAGAAATTATCTCTTATCTCTGCATCCTTGAAAGGTCTTATGTTTTCTATATATTACTGTCCTGCACTTCTACATTCTCTTCAGTCCAGGACTGTTTATGACAACTTTCTTCATTTATAGCAGATGGTTTTCGTTAAGAAGTACAGCTAAAGGTGCCAGCACTAATTTGCCCTTTTCGAAGTAGGTCAAAACATCCAAGAATCTCAATTTCTTAAATTAGATTACATTTTCATGGAGTCGGCAGTTGTCTTGGTATCTTATGCCCACATATCCAGAGCAGCATTTTCTTGTTGGATTTAGTGAAAAGCATTAGAGAAGGTACTTCTTAAATGGCACACACAAATGTCTAATTTCTTTCATTTTATTCTCATATCCATAATAAAAGTTTCATAGTCTAGACTCTTTAAATTGATATATATCTCCAGTTATATTACTAAATTTAAGTCAAGTATAGCTTTTTAAAATGCCACGTATAATGATAATATAATGGATGATGCTTGGCAGGTAGCCTTAACTGGTGGTTACTATGGATTGCACCTAAGAGTTCCATGCTTTGGGGGTAGGATATGGGAATCTGTATACACCTACTCCAACATAAGAAAGAGCTGTAAATTCCAAAAGTTACAAAAGTTTAAGACTGAGTGGTTTAGGATGTAAATATTTTATTAGTTTTGGGGGGAGTTTGTGTATGGGGGCAATTTGAGTATGGGTGGCACTGGGGCAAAGCAGAAGGTCAGGAATGGTTGACAGAGACATTCATTTTGAAAAGATGTCTCAGTAGAGAGTTAAAAAGGATAGTTAGTCTACTGAGAGCTCTATTATGTTACAACCAATTTATTTGGAGAGATGCACAATTAATATGTGGCATCAACATACAACCTGCACCTATGGACCCTGTTATTATGTGGCATCAACATACAACCTGCACCTGGAAAGAGATATCAGAGATAGAGAACACCATAGATAAAGTCTGTATCACCTTGAGCATAGTACTTTTCAATGGTTCACATTTTGACCTGTTATTCATCAAAGATTGATTAACCAAGTTCTGAAAATCAGGTATGGACATGCATGTATGAATAGGCACTTTGGTCATGAATTTTCAGGACAGAATTTGGTTGAGGTAGCAGACATCCATGCATAATGGTCTCCCCTGCCCTACCCCACCTCGCTTTTCCCCACATATGGAGACAAGTTATAGGTGGCCAACATCTACTGACTAACCCTTGATCCATGTGACATAAATACAAGCTCATCCAGACTTCTTGAAATTGCCATCTTGAGAATGTTTGTTGTCCTGGTATTTTGTTGTAATTTTACTTGATTTATTAGAGCTGTATTTTAACTGCGGGGCACTGTCAAATGAAGGCATGGTGTCACTTCCAGGAAATCCTAGAAGTAACATTAGTCCACTCTAGGAATCACCAGAAGTTCTATAGTAAAACAATAGAATTTCCAGTGATTCCTAGAGTTGGCTGATGTCATTTCCAGGTTTCCCCAGGAAGTGATGTCATGTCATCATCCAGCAGCAATTTTTAATTTCTTTCTCTCTCTTGCCAGCTGCCAGAGTAGTGGTCAGAAACAGGGACCGGGAGACCCTGCCCCCAGCAGGAACCTGGAACCTTGCACAGAATCTCTACATCTCCATAACTTTGATATAATTATTGTGGACAAAGTGGTTTATATTTTAAAATAAAACCATTATAGGGTTGCCAGGCCTTTCCTCATGCTGGCGGGGGGTGGGAGGGGGCTCTTCAGGAGTGAGGGGTGGGGCAACATACCCAATGTGATGATGTCACACAGAAGTGATGTCATCACATTGGGAATGTTGCATAGTGACACTGTATTTTGGGCAAAACATCATACAACATCCCTGGCATGATGATGTCACGTCCGCATGATGTCATCATGTTGGGGACATCACACTGGGTCGTGGCTGTGGGGGCAAGGCTCCTGATCCCACCTGGGAGCTGGCAACCCTAAACTATTAATCCTGTCTTGGACCCATAGTAATGGAGCTGAGGTGAGGAAGGAGATGGTACGCATCTCAGATTCGAGAATGACACAGAACCGGAAGAGTCTGAAATGCTTACAGGAAATAATGCCTTTACTCAGTCTTTAACAAGCCTTAAAGTGGAGCATCAGAAGACCAGGAAAGTGAGCTGAGGCAAGGATGAACCAGAGTGGCTTAGGTGAGGAGCCCATACCTCCCAAAGCTTTCCAACCTGTTAAATCAGCCTTTCTGGGTTGCCCGGTGTGGAGAAATGAGTCAGGTATGTGTGTAAAAGTTTACAACTTCGCAAAGCCAGTGCTGAATGTGCACTGTGTGAACACTCAGAGGATAAAGTGAAGATACCTTTATAGGAAGGCAAAGAAACAAGTTTTTCCTTCTAGCTTCCAGTTTGCAAAGTAGGATATCAATTCATATGCTGGTGGAGTTAGCCAGAAGAACAAAAGGCCCTTGCCTGAAACACCAAGAAGCTGCACAGGGACCTGGATAAAACAACAGTTTTGGAGGGTGGACTCTATGGCACTATACCCAAACCAGTTAAAACAACACCAGTTGCAATTAACCCAACAGAAATGGTGGTAATCTGAATCCCATCCAACGATAGGGGTAGCGTCCAGCGGAATCTCAGGCCCGAGGGTGTTCTAAAATTTCAGACCAGATGATGTTCCAGGGCACACTCATCAGTGGCAGCCCTTAATCAAAAGCCTGGTGGAAGAGCTTCATTTTACAGGCCCTGCGGAACTGTAAAAGGTCACGCAGGGGCCTGATGTTCTCCGGGAGCTCATTCCACCAGGTTGGGGCCACCACTGAGAAAGCCGTGGTTCTGGTGACATTCAGCCTGGCTTCTTTCGGACCAGAGAGGGTCAGGCGATGTTGCAACCCTGACCACAGTGCTCTCTGGGGCACATATGAGGAGAGGTGGTACCTCAAGTAGGCAGGCCCCTGACCATGTAGGGCTTTAAAGATTAGCACCAGCACCTTGAACTGAATCCAGTACGCTATAAGCAGCCAGTGCAATGTCTCAGCACAGGCTGGATGTGGTCCTGTATAGAGAGACCCAACAACAGCCTGGCCGCGGCATTCTGCACTAGCTGCAGCCTCTGGATCTGGGACAAGGGCAGCCCCATGTAGAGAGCATTGCAGTAGTCTAATCTCGAGGTGACCATTGTGTGAATCACTGTTGCAAGGTCATTGCATTCAAGGAAGGGAACCAGCTGCCTGATCAGCCGTAGGTGGCAAAAGGCCACCTTGACAGTGGCTGCTACCTGGGCCTCCATTGTTAAGGAGACATCCAGGAGCACTCCCAAGCTCCTGACCCTCGGCACTGGCACCAATGGTGCCCCACCTAAAGCCGGCAATGGGATCCCTACCCCCGACTCCATCTTCGTTGGATTCAGTTTCAGTTGGTTCAGTCTAAGCCAGCCCACTACATCCTGAAGCGCCAGCTCCAGGTCATCTGGGTCAGAGTCAGTCCGACTGCCCAACAACAGATATAGCTGGGTGTCATCAGCGTACTGGTGACACCCCAGCCCATGCCTCCGGGCAATCTGGGCGAGGGGGCTCATATAAATGTTAAACAACATTGGGGATAGCACCGCCCCTTGTGGCACCCCGCACACCAGTGTGTGCCTCTGGGACGTCTTCTCCCCTAGCACCACCCTCTGTCCCCGACCCTGGAGAAAAGAGGCAAGCCATTGTAGGGCAAGCCCTTGGATTCCAGTGTCGGCGAGGCGGTGAATCAGTAACTGGTGGTCGATGGTGTCAAACGCCGCCGACAGATCCAACAACACCAGCACTGCCATACCACCCCTATCCAGATGCCTTCGAAGGTCATCTGTGAGAGCGACCGGTGCCGTCTCCGTTCCATGACCCGGCCGGAACCCAGACTGGAACGGGTCCAGCGTGGAAGTGTCATCCATAAAGCTCTGCAATTGAACCGCCACCACTTTCTCCAGTATTTTGCCCAAATAGGGCAAATTGGAAACCGGCCGATAGTTGGCCAATTTGGCCGGATCCAGTGATGGTTTTTTCAGGAGAGGGCGGACCATCGCTTCCTTGAGTCCCCCTGGGGAAAGCCCCTCAATGAAGGACTTGTTGATAATGTCCCTGAGGGCACCTCGTAGCCCCTCATGACTAGCTTTTATAAACCATGAAGGGCACGGATCAAGGCAACATGTGGTTGGGTGTACCATTGAGAGCAATCTGTCGACTTCCTCAAGACCTAGTGGATTGAAATAATCCAGAATAGAACTAGAAGACGTGCAAGGAGCCTCGAGTTCGCTCACTGTCTCAACTGTAGGCAGGAGGCCGCAGCAGAGCAGCAGGACTTTATCTGCAAAATAGCTCGCAAAAGACTCACAGCCAATGTCCAATTCCCTATCATTTAGCCTGCTCTGTGACAGCTCTGTTAATGACTGAATAGTTCTAAATAATTGTGCCAGGCATGAGCTAACAGACGCAACCGCAGCAGCGTAGAATTGTCTCTTCGCAGCTTTGATTGCCATCTCATAGGATCTCATAAACGTCCTATATGATGCTTCGTTGCGGGCGCGCCACCACCATCTCTCAAGTCGTCTGAGCCCTCGCTTCATTTGCCGCAGCTCCTCAGTAAACCAAGGAGCCCGCTTAGAGCGAGGGCGCAGTGGGCATCAGGGGGCGATCTATTATCCTAGTTGTTAGTGCACTACCTAGTTGTTAGTGCACTACTCTAACCCCATTTTATTGCATTGTTGATTGTATGTATTATACCACTCTGGCTGTATTATTTTTAACTGTGTAGCCTGCCTTCAGTCTCATTGGAGAAGATGGACTATACATGAAGTAAATAAATAAACCAAAATTAAGTAGGAATGAAGATGAAATGACTGAAATGTTTAGATACCAATGGAACACGGAAAATTTGCTCTTCCTTTAGTATAAGTTTATGGTATTTCAGGAAAGTGACAGGGAGTAACTGAAGTAGCCACCATGGGAACGTCTCAGTCTGTTTTGCCCCATTTTCTGTCCATTTCACCCAGTCCGAGAAACAGCATGCTTGGGTCTCTCTATTCAGCAAAGTACAGATATAGTTTCTTGTTAGTGAAATTTCTCCCACCTTGTTATGTTGGTTCTCCTTTGAGCTCCAGTTCCAGAACTGGCACAGTTCTCAATACACTGATGACCTGGACAGATAGCAGCAAATGAAATCCAGCAAGATTAAAGTGTTAAGTATACAAAAGAAGAATCAAGTATACATGTGTAAGACAGGAGAGTACCTTGGCATCAACAGCATTTCATAGAAGGTTTCTGGGCTGCAAACCTTTTATGCACTCCATTGCATACTGAAAGCAGCTAGATTTAACTTCTGAGTAAATGTACATAGCTTCAACGATGTTATGGTTGTTAACAAAATGAACACAAGTCAAGAACATTAAGCTGTGATCAAAAAAGCCAATGCTACTTTAGATTACAGCTCCTCCACATCTGGAATACTGAGATCCTTTCAGGGTTGTAGAGATCAAGAAGGTTGTTAAACTGAAAAAAGAATTCAGAAGAAAACTATGTAGCTGATACAGGCTCCATAAGGAAAACCATATGATGAAAGATAGAAAAAAACTGATTATTTAGCTTAGACAAAAGAAAATCAGGGGGAAGAGATATTCTGCCCTGAAGTATCCAAGTCAGTGAGGTGGTTCTTTCCTAATTTATAGACTTCTAAAAGCTCCTCCTGTTCTTACTTTGTTGTCCTCCAAATTACTTATATTAGGAACAGCTGTCTCCTAGTATCTCTCACATGTTCCAGCTCTTAGTGAAAACAGTTAATGTATAAAGATCTACAAGTAATAAAAACATGCCCTATTTTTTATTATCTGTTGGTCTTTCGGTCCTTTTCTCTAAAATTTGCTAGACTTACCACAGTCTGTCAAGTTGCTTTCAAATATAGACTTCATGGCTAGGCTTTGAGTTTTTTGGGGGGGGGAGAAATGAAGAGATATCTCGACTTTGACTCCTGCCCACATCAGAAAACATAAGTGGAGTTATAGTCAGCAGAGCCTCATTAGGCCTAGAAATCGCAACAGCTGAGGTTTCAGTCAATTGAAAACCCTCGGGTTGAGAAAGATCTATTATCTGCTGTGAGTAACTGTGTGCCAATGAGCTAGGCCCTTCTTCTTGTAAATGGAAGGGTTAAAGAATGCAACATTTGGACCGCAGTCTGTGGCATTTGCAATTGGTGTGCTGGTAACCATTGTTCGATCTACAGAACACATTAGAAGAGGAGAATTATTGGTATTTCAAAAGGTGTTGAGAATTGAGAGCATTTCTTAGAATAGATTGGATGCAATGACAATGAGCTAGCACCCCTAGAGTTCTCAGCATAGGGCTACTGCTGAGGCCCATCAGAACATTCTTCTATTAGGATTTACTGAGAATTGGTGCCAGGCCTTCATACCAGAGCTATGAAAGGCAATTGCAAAGAGCCAATCTTGCCTTATACTCTCGCCATTGTATGCCTGATGCTCCCTGAAAAAGAAGTTGGAGAGCTTGCTAGTAATAGACTCAGAACTTACTGAGCATACAGGTACACCATTATAACAGAGCTCCCCTGCTGATCAAGAGCATAAGTAACATCAAGGTATTTGCCTTCTCAATCCATTTCCTTTGCTCCAAAAGATGGATTCCTGCAGTGCTCACAGGAACAGGAGAAATGCAAGGACAGCAGATATCTGTGGCATTGTCTGCCTTCCACTTATGTTGTAGAAGAGCAGAACGTGCATTTTCAAAAGGCTTTTCTGGATGTACAAATGCAAATCCTGAATTTTCAAAGTATATTTGGCCACAAAGCTGGACCAAAACATTTTTTTTTTCAAATTGAAAAATACACATAGTAATCCAGTCATTATTTAAATATGAAAGGGGTTGGATAGATTATAAACATTTTGTTCTTTAGGTAACTTTCCTTCTTGCCAGACACAGCCTGTATCCAACCACCCAAAGACTTCAGGGCTCTTTTCTCAAGAGGGGATGGTAATTTCCATCTCTTCTTTGCAGCCCACTGAAATTTAGTTTCGGTATCAGCAGACCCTTGGAACAACATAGTCATTGTTTGCACTAAAAGGTTGTTGATCTCTCTTTAAAAAACATGAGTGCTCTTAAATCTTCAGAATATGGTTAGAAACAGTCAATGATTTGGGTCCTGCAAGACCTGTGATCAGAATGGAGTTCACAAAGTGGGATTTTTCTACTGCAACTCACTGACCCCTCCCTATCTGTTGCAGGTAGTCAGGGAACTGCATGAACACCACTGTGTTATCAAGAAGTTATCTAGGGTCTAGTCTGTTCAAACTACATGGACCAGAAGTTGTCATAACTTCAAAGAGTTCTTCTGGGGTTAACTTATCATGTGTCTCCAGTGTCGCTCTTTTCATCAGTCCCTTTCAACCATTCAATGTATTCATTGGCTTTGAAATATGAAGCTGTCTTATACTGGGTCAAATCATTGGTCCATCTGGCTCAGGTCTGCCTGTTCTCACTGGCAACAACTTTCTAGGGTCTCAGGCAAAGAAATATCTTCATCAACACCTGATGCTCTTTAACTGGAGATACTAAGCACTGAACATGGGACCTTCTGCATATTTATTTATTTATTTATTTATTTATTTATTTATTTGATTTCTATACGGCCCTAACCCCCCCATGGGGGTCTGGGCGGTTTACATTTTTGGAGGTGCTAATCACATATTACTTCCCTAACTACGGCCACATTCTATAGGAGGGGGTGGGACAGCCTACCAGCACCCAGGTGGTGACGGCTCTTTTTCTGGCTTCTTCGGCTTCAGATGTCTCTCCAGTCCTTTTTTCCAGCGGAACGTCTCCTTGTGGCGCTTCAGGCGAGTAGCTGCTTTTGGCGTGCGAATCTGCTCTCCTTGGCCCCGGCTGTGTCCTGTAGGTTCCGCCGCGCCTGGAGATGACGTCCTCGCACGTCTCTTTCACTACTGACGACGGCCGCTTTGGATGTTCCACCGCTTGGCCACCAGGGATCACTCTTCTGGCTCCGTGCCATGCCGTCTCCGCTGCCAGGACTCCACCGCCGTCTTCGCCGCCTCACCGCCATTGCTGCTGTTCTTTCTGCCACACACCACACACCTCATGAGAGGAGGGTGCCCCCTACCCTTCTAAGGGTAGGTCCCCATTTATCTACTCGCCCTTTAACGGGCTTTCGAACTGCTGAGTGGGCGGGAGCTGGGACGTAGCCCTGGAGCTCACTCCGGCCACGGTGGGGCTCGAACAGCTGTTCGGCCAGATGTTAATGCAGGCTGCACTTACTGCCTGCGCCACCGCTCCCTTTATGTTTTGCTACTGATCCTAACCTACCCCAGTTAACCAATTCTGGGCCATAAGTCTATCAAACAAATCTGCCACACCCCTGTCTCTTTCTCACAGCTTTCAACTAGCTAATAAAGACATGGTAAATACATTCCTTTATCATACTACTTTAACAGAAAAAAAGTTTGCTTTTTTAAATAGATGTAATTTGTTTAATGCCAATTGTATGGAACTACTTTGCATTCTCACCAAAAGGTCAACAGACACTTTTATTTTATCACATACCAAACATTTTCATAGAACTGATATGCATTTCAGTGCTAATGATATTTAATTATTTGAATTATTAATATTTATTATGAAGAAACAGTCCTGGCTTATGCAAATTGGCTTCATCCTCCCTAAAACAATCTTGGCTTTCTGCCATGAAAGCTACTAGAGCAAGAAAAGATGAGCAAAGATAAGCAGAGCAGTCTAAGGGCTATCAGTATGGCATGCTGTTTCTGTAAGACTGCATTGACATGGAGCAATATGAGAATATACCATGAACTTGGATAACTAGGGAAATGGCTAATGTGGTTTCATATGCTTAAGAAGAAAATCACAGAGAAAAGAGGGGACAAAGTAGCCATCTAAGAATAAGAACCAACTCCATGGACACCACAAAGGGGTCACAAAATAACCGAAGCCTTTTCATAATAATATGCATGAATTCATAAAAACATTTACATCCCGCTTTTACCATATGCAGATAGGAAGACATGTGCACAGCACACATGTGTCAAGGTGAATATGGCTCACTTTTCAATGTGAACCAGAATGTGGCTCACTTTTCAATCTGAACCCAGATTCAAAATAAATAGGTTGAGTGTATGGAAGAAGCCCCTGTGCTAAAAGGGCTACAGACTCCTGTGCTAAAAGGGCTACAGACATAGGTCTCACATGGATGGCCTTCTCCCATCCTTAAATTTGGGCAGTGACCAAACACAATGTCTATAAGAGATCCTCTTGAGGTGCCTTCCCAAGTTTGTACTGAATACTAAGAACAGTGTGATAATGAAAAAGAAAATTTATTGTGGGAAATAATATAAATAGCTGGCCTGGGGAACTAACAAACTCAAGCAGTGGAAATAATACTAAGCATTCAGTACTGGAGCCCACATCAAGAATGAGTCACTCCAATAATATGAATGGAAGAAAGTGAAGGCAAGAAGCCACCAAAAGAGGTAGAGCAAAAGGGTAAAGCAGGGGACAGAACTATCTATCTTTGCCAGCCAAAAAAAAAGTCTACTTTCCAAACCAGGGGCCCAGGTATGTAGGCAGTAAATAAGACAAAAGGGAAGACAAGCAGAAATATGTCTTCTGTGTCATTTAGAACACAAATAATAGACATGTTGAGCTTTGGAAGTTGGACAGGCAAAACGGAAAGACTGGAATACAAGCAAATACCATGGAAAGACTGGAATACCATGTAGGTTCCCCAACACCAACACATTTCTAGAAGGCTCAAGATGACCAAGGATAACTCTACTTTTGTAAGTTAATATCTTTTTTGGTTGGGTGAATTGGACAGGGGAGAAGATTCTGGATAAGCGATGGAACAGGATGTGCACAGTGCAAGAACAAACATGTAAAAACAATGGCAATATAATTTAGGGCAATTCCAAGCATTTTATTTAAAAAGCTGACTTTTTTTTTTTAGTGTCCAAGTGCTGTTCACAGTTTCCAATCAAACTGTGATTCAAACACTTGCCCATCTTTCTTTCTTATCTGGAGTTTCTGTAGGGCTTGTACTCTTGAGCTCTTTTCAGTCATTACAGTTTTGGAACTCCAGACTCATGTATTGGGAGTGCATGTTCCCCTACACCTCTTACAATATGGACAGTTGCACATAGCACAGCTGGAAAGTACATGTATTTGCACTGCCCTATTCACACAAAATGGCAACAAGACAATCATGGCTAGCATGATCTCCCCTTATGCATTGTTGTATTGCCAAAATCACTACTATTTCTATTCATTTCTGCTAATCTCCCACCTATAGCTTCCCTTCCTGAAAACAGCAAGTAAAAATAGAACAAGCCACTTTCCTTCAGCTTCTGAGTGAGGAGCAACCAGCCAAGGTATACAGTAAGCACAGTTGAGCTAGGAGGCACAGCTGTCATGGAACAGCTTTGGTGTTCCTTCACTTGTAAATGTAACGTCTGCTATAGTAGGTTACTATTAAGCCTACTTTAAAAATGAGCACTGGAAAAACTACTTGTTGGCAGTTAAACATTCTTAGAATTTCTAGCAAGATGGATAAACGTTCTTGGATAAGGTACACAAATTTTAGTAATGTTCATCCAACAGCAATAAAATATAAAATTATTGATATTAAGCAACTCCTATGTTCAAACAGCAAGTGCAGAAGGGAGAGAGAAAGAGGGGGAGCCAAAATCAACCTAATTTTCATCTTCAGGAAGCCTTCATCCAAACCATTTCGAGCTATAAGGAGGAACTTAGGAGAGTATGCCAAGTATTCACATCTGTAAAAAATGCACATACCTCTACAACATGTACAGAGCCTATACAGAGATTTCCCATCTCCGTTTTTAATTCCTTTTTGCTTGTTTGCATGGCAGCATTACAAATGTACCCAGTATGGCTGCTAAAACCTTTTGAGTTGATTACTAATTCCCAATTGCAATTCTTTTCCGGTGTGATTCTTGTGCAGTTCACTTTTTTGTCATGATGTTAGTTACCGCTGTGTGACATTATGCATATGGTTTTTATGCCCCCCGTAGGGGATTTTTTTATTGCATTTTCTAAAAACTACAAGAAAAAAAGGGGAGTGGTAATACAAACTATGGGGAAAAGTAAAGAAAATCCACTAAAAACCCAAGAGTTGAAGGTCTTACAATGCTTAAAACCAGCTTTTGAACAATTCAAATCAATTATCATTGAAAGTGATCGTTAAATTCCACTTACAAAATCAATTCCAGCAAATCTGACTATACAAAGAGCAATACAAGGTCTTGATTATAAATCGCCTAGAAAAACTTCAGGGAACATCAGCATCTTAACTTAAAGGGAGCGGTGGCGCAGGGAGTAACAACACCTGCCTTAACATCTAGCGAACAGCCATAAGGCTGTTCGAGACCCACCGTGGCCGGGGTGAGCACCCGGCCCTAGTCCCAGCTCCCGCCTACCCAGCGGTTCGAAAGCAATAACAGCAAGCGAGTAGATGAATGGGTACCTCTGCTTTAGATGGCAGGGGGCACCCTCCTCCATTGTGAGGTGCAGTGGGAACACTAACAGTGGCGGTGCGGCGAGCGGTGGCGGCAGAGCGACAAGTGATGGCGGAGACGAGCGAAGTGGCGAGTGAAAGCAGCAAGGAGGCGCAACATCAAGTGGTGGACCGACGGCGACAGTGGAGGCGGAGCCAGAAGGTGCGAGGTTGCAGAGGCACAGGCACGGCAGAGCCTAAAGGACCGAGCCAGAGCCACGCCGACGCGATCTGCGCGACAGATGGGCCCGCCGGGAAAAAGCCGACCCCGAAGACCACCTGAAGAAACAGACGAAAGAAGCCAAGCCGGAGCCGAGCCGAAGTTATCCAACCACACTTAACAAGAGCTGGCTAGTCAAGTTAAATCTTATGGTGCTTTAGGGAACAGTGCCAAGGACAGTTTCCTGGGAGTAAGCCCCACTGACTAGAATGGAACATACTTTTGGTAGATCTGTTTAGGATTACCCCCCCTTATTGAAGCCAAGTCCTCCCCTGTAGGTGTGTTTATTATACTATCTTCTCTTTCTTCTTTACAGTCTTCTTTCTTCTTAGTATTATTGCAGCAATGGTTACGCAGTCTTTGAGACAGTTCTTTCTTTTTTCCTTTTTAATGCTTAGATGTTTATAATCTCAATATCTTCTGGAGAATCTGTCCACGTTCTCACTGGGCAGGAAATAAATATGTGGATATTCCCTTGAAGGACATCCCCGCTTTAAAAACCGCTTCCCCCCCCCCGGAACAGGTCCCAATACATCCCTATAAGCTTCAAAAAGATTCTCCCCTTTATTTCCAGCATTTCATATGAGCTCCGATCGCCTTGCAATTCCGTTTATCCAGGTATATTCTCTATCATTTTGTAAAAGGCTTAAAAATAAACTGCAATACAGCTGAATCATTTTGAGGATCCACAAGGGGGCACTGACTTGCTGGTTATACTTACAGAGTCTATGATTATATCTGGTCACATGACCCGGCTAGTTGGACGCACACTTCCAGAAGAAGGCTCAGGTTTCAGTCCTCTTTCAGATGCCATCTTTAGGGTTGTTTACTTTAAAAAAATTGCTAAAGTCCCGAAAGTTTGCTTGTTTTCTTAGACGCCTCATAAGAACTCTTTGAAATAGTCCATATATGCTTTATACACTCCCCCCCCCAAAAAAAACGTGCTTCAGGATTCAGTTATATTTTGCAGGGGAGAGTTCCTTCCCCCCCTTGCTTAATCGGGGAGGGGGCTTTAAAACACCTCTCAGATGTCTTCTCGCTTTAACATGACTCACTCTACAATGTCGATCTGAAGATCTCGCCCAGAACAGGTAACTAGCCCAACCTCCATTCGGTTGTCCCAATCGGCAGCTCTAGTTCCTCAATGGACGCACAGCGGCAGGACCGTCAGGGCAGAAGGGAGCTTCAATCCACTGGTAGCATACCAGGAGAGAGGCAACCCTTTAGCGCCCCATTGCTGGGAGCCCATCCGTAGGGCTCCTGGGGGTGCAAACAGTCACCCCCCCTCCCAACTGCTGGCTCACGGTCCGCATCCCTGGGAGCTCCCAGGAGATGCGGCTGCCATCGAAATGCCATAGACCGGAACCCCATTATACCTAGTTTTAACTGAAACGGTTAGCCTGTGTCTAGGCTGTAGCATGTCAGACTGCAGGTGGAGCGCCACACAGAAAACTAGCATACCAGGGGAAAGGCTGTATCAGAATCATTTTCCTTGTCACCTACAGTGCAATACTAGACAGAGTTGCACTCTTCTAAGTCCACTGATGCCAATCTGTTTAAGATTACACTGATAGTTTTCTCTCTGCAAGGATATTTTTTGGGGGAAGATAATTCAGTTAGCTGAACCATTATGTATAGTCTGCAGTGGTACAGCCCAGACACAAATGTACCACCTGAGTGAGGACTAAGTACTAAAGAGGCATGCATTACAGCAAGGAAGTATGAAGTGGGTTAACAGGCACCTGCACTTGAGGGACTATTGGACTCCACAGGGTATGGTTGCCTTTCCCCCCAATTCCTTCTGGCTCTCTCTAGATGAAAGCAAATAAAAACAGACATAATTCTTTACTTCCTTATAAGGCTTTGAACTATGTCTACGTAGGGTGGCTGGAATGTGTAGACTAGCTGGGGCAATTTTTAACTCAGGGTATAAGTCTGACCTGGATGGCCTAGGCTAGCCCAATCTTGTCAGATCTCAGAAACTGAGCAGGGTCAGCCCTGGTTAGTATTTGGATTGGTGACCACCAAGGAAATCCAGGGTTGCTATGCAGAGGCAGGCAACAGCAAACCATCTCTGTTAGTCTCTTGCCTTGAAAACCCTATAGGCTTGCTATCAGTCAGCTGCAATTTGACAGAACTTTTCACCACCACATAGATCTCTGTTTGTGTTTGACAAATCTGTAAAGAATACAAACCACTCCTATAAGATGTTCAGTCTGTCAGTTTTAAGAGGTCATGTAAATCACTGAATCAGTTATCATTTCAGAAACACTGTGCTGATTCTAAGTAACACAAGTATTCATTGCCAGTTGTGGCAGCTGTATTTTGCTTTTCTTTACAACAGTGTGCTTGGGATACCTAAAGAGAAAGAGAGAAATGCAAACAGAAGCAGTCCATTTGGACAGACATTACCAGGATCAGGGCTGTTTATTGTCCTAATACACTTCTTAAATATATTAAGTAATTACTCATCAATATGATTAAATTATTCCTTTTTATCTGAAAGAATGTCTACCCGTTGTACAGTTCCAGCCAAAGAAGAACCTACACTAAGGGATCCACGAACTTTGGCAGCAGTTGTAGTCACCCAAAATTTGTGCTGGCCATTGCCTCTGCCCCTTTTCCATGCTCAGAGGCAAGAGTTTGTTTATAATGCCACACCAAGTTTTCATGCTCTTAGTAACTTCCAGACTGACCATGACTGTAATGGCAGCACTCAAGAAGCAATGAGGCATTTCACCCAATCCTACCTTTCTCCTTGGTATGGTGACGTATCAGGAAACACTCGTAGTCATCCACCCATCTCTCCCTACGTGAAGTGCCTTTGTGATTTCCTGCTACTCTTACATTAAGTACATTCCTCCTTTCCTTTATTGAATGTTATAAAATATACTGAAGAGTATAAATCCCACATGACTAGCACTCTAGTCCATCTCAAAAATCCTGAACCTACCTTCTGAATAACTTTGGGGTATTTTGGACAAAAGACCTGAACCAGCCATCCTAGTCAAACCAGAAATGGCATGCACATGCTTAAAATAAAAATGATAGGGCAAAGAAAAAGACCCAGCTCCTTAGTCAGTCTGTCCCTTCATCTTCATCTCCAAGGATTCTACACTCTTTTTTTCAAACTGAGTTGAGTGATGGGTCATTCAGACCTGGAGGATATGTTTTCCTGTTACTAGTTTGATGACTGTATGACCTTTGATCGCTCAATTGACAAGAATCAATTTGATTGATAAAAAATTAGCTTCGCTGGGGAAAAAACATTTTAAAAGGGGGGGGGGTCTGAGTTCAGAAGACTGTTCTACCAGACATTAATTGACAAGAATCAATTTGATTGATACAAAATTAGCTTCGCTGGGGAAAAAAACATTTAAAAATGGGGGGGGGGTCCTGAGTTCAGAAGACTGTTCTACCAGACATTTGCGTAGTAAAAGCTATTGGATAGCAGTACTACCAGTTCCCCAAGAACTTCATATTAAAATTCTACTCTTCATAAAAACAAAGAGATTATTGCAACAACTAACTGGGCCAAGGATTTGTTTTTACCATAGGTCAGGAAGTCAAATATAGTTTTCAACATCACTGATAGCAAAAACATGAAGTACTATTTGAAAGTTTTTTTCTCACTGTGCTGTGTACAAATATGTTACATAATCTGTGTCAATCAAATCCTACTCTAAGAGAAGTTCAATTTAAAAAAACCTTTAATTTAAAAAGGGAAGCAATGAAAATACCTGACATTAAAAATACCAACATTTTAACTGATAAAAATCATTTCTCGAAAATATAAAATCATAAATAAGATGTCTATACATTTTTTTAAAGAGGAAAAAAGTATTTCCAACATTTTGAAAGGGCAGTTTGATCCTTTGGTGTCCAGGAATCACATGTGAAGTCACATGTAAAGTAGACCTGGATAAGAGAGACAAGCTGCAAATCCCAGAGCAAGAAGTTAAGCACATGTGAGAAATAGACATTTGTTCAGGTCAAGGCTGGGTCCACAATGCCTGAAGAACCCCAGCCATACCTCCTGCCTTTCTGCAGAGGCCCACAAACAAGATCCCAGGTAAGTTTGGGATCTGCATTTACGATGCCGGAAAGACTTGCTTGACTAGATAAATTACTGACCGCTAAAGATGAATGTGTTGGCTTAATGTTCCGCAACACTGGCTTTCCTGTTGAATGAACCCTACTTACAGCTCTACTTTTCCCCAGCTTCTCATTCAGATCCCTCCCTTAAGGAGAAGATTCTTAGAAGCTTCATTGGTTATTCTACTTCCAGCCAATCCCAGTTTTGCAGGTAAAACTATATGCAGATTATAAACAGGGCATGACTGAGATGGACATAAAGAAGCCATGGTGCCACAAAATCTCCATTGGAGACATGCTTTAAGTGAGACTCTGAAGCTTCCTATTCTAAACTTTCATTCATTCAATCTGCTTCTCATTCCTCTTTCCAACCTGGTGCTACTCAAAGTTCACTCTAAACTTGAAAGTCTGACAACCTATTGTTGGTTCTTACTTGATAGTCAGTCCCACTGTATTCAAAGAGTTTAACATGCTTACAACTTAGCAAGTGTTCCAAAACACAATGCACAGTTTGACAATGAGAGTCCACCTCCATACCCTTCCTTCTATATATTTATAACTACAAATACTCAGATATTGCTACCATGCCTAATAGTGCTCTGAATAACTAAAGGACAAGACCAGGCATAGATGTTTTTATATCTAAAGTATTTCTTACTCTCTCTGCTACTCCCATGGTCCTGGAAAGAGCCTCAGTTATGACTACAGGCCTTTACCAACACTATTCATACATTTGTCCAAGGAGGTCAACTGCAGGTCTTAATGCAATATCTGCACAGGGCTTGAGTTGCTGGCAACATCCATGCTGAATCACCATACTGCATTTTAATTCAACATCACAAAACCCTGCATCTTCAAACAGCACTGGCATACTGAGGTCAACCACTGGAGTCAACATTTAGTCTCCTTGGTAGAGCTATGGGTTTTCTAAAAGAGAAACATGTGGAATTTTCTTTTCCCAGACAATGTTTTTGAGATACTCAGTGAGAGATGACCAAATGCAGTCTGAAACTCAAGATAAATAATATGAATGGGTCCTTTTTATCCAACATTCAGTCATAGCTGCCCTTCTGTTCTTCTCACAAAACTGGAATTGAACCATTACATAATACTCCAGAAGTTTTTATTTTAGTGGCTTTTTAAAAAAATGGCAACTTGTGGGGGGGAAGTAAATAAAAGAAAGAGTTCCTCCTTACTATGCGTGCTTCAGCTAGATAGATACGACTTCAAATGACCAGCAAGGTGGTTGGGCTTTCAGTTGGGCATATTTAAGCCAGATTTCTCTCCAGCCACAGAATACTTCCATGACTTTGCTTTCATTGTCTCTGCACCTTTAAATGAGAGATGAACAATGTGTACCAGGCTTCCAGCTAACATGCATGTTCCAACTAACATCCCATGTTCATCTCCAGGTAAAGGAACCTGAGTAACAGAGCTGGGGCAGAACTTTCTCTGACTGGAACCCTGCAGTGCCACTGCCAGTCAGAGTAGACTATGCAAAACTAGATGGATCAATGATATGACTCAATGTAAGGCATCTTTTTATGTCCAAAATTCAGGAAACTTCATCCAGAAAAACTGATGGAAAGCAGATATGTTGATTCTGGTGCCCAAAGTAAACTAACTGAATCTGGGAGAACATTTAGAAACAGGGACTAGGTGGGAATGTTGCTGAAGATCATACCAATGTGATGATCACCTCTATTGGGATTCAGTTGTCGTTTCCATAGGGTTCCAGCTCTAGGTTTGGACATTCCTGGAGATTTTTGGGATGGAGCCTGAGGAGGGTGGGGTTTGGGGTAGGGAAGTATAATGGCATACAGACCAACTTCCAGAGCAGCCATTTTCTACGGGGAACCAATCTGTGTCAACTGGAGACCAGCTGTAATTCTGGGAGATCTCCAATCACCACCTGGAGGTTGGCAACCCTACCTGGAAGCTTCCCCCCCCCAATGTAAAATGAGCTTTTGAATACATGTGACCAGCACTTGGACCGATTGGTAGACATGTATAAAATTTAGCTAGGGATGCGAGACTCCAAGTGGGCCCTGAGGATTCTCCCAGAATTACAGCTCATCTCCAGCCTACAGAGATCAGTTGCTCTAGAGAAAATGGATGCTTTGGAGGGTGGACTCTATGGCACTGTACTCCACTGCAGTCCCTTACCGCCCCAGGCTCCATTCCCAGATCTCCAGGAATTTCCCAACCTGGATCAGGCAACCCTACCCCCCATCCCCCACCGGTGGCTATGGGGGGAGCTAGCAACTCTAAATTTAGCCTTTACTTTTGACGAAACTTTCACTCGTTGCTTTAAACTACGTGACCAGATTGTTCAACCACAGAGCCTTCTGTTTGGGTCAATTCCCAGAATTGTTTCTTGAAAATATTTTATGCAGCTGCTGTCCCCCATCCAGATATAAAACTGTCTCTTGGTCTGTTTGGCTTTTTTCATGGTGGGAAGGAGGGGGTCTTGAATGCTCAAGAAGCCCTCAACTATGGCTGGGGTTGGAATCCATCTATCCCAGAATACAATAAAGCCTGAATGTGTAACATCATCAACACATATAAGACTGCCTTATGAGCCCAGAGAGAACTCTCAGAAGCATAGGAGCTTTTATCTGAATACTCAGCTGAGAAACGCTGTGAAAACTGAGCCAATTCTGAATCCAGCTGATGAGAGTTTATCCATCACTATCCATAATGTTCTCTTCTGAGATACTGGGTCCCATTTAATCCCTTTCCAGATACTACATCTGTGCATTTTAAATACAACAAATAAAATGTTGTGAGTGTTTTATTTTTAGCTTTTTTTTTTCCTGAGACCCAAGCTCAAAGTGATGAAATGTCTCCAGTCCCTGTTCTCCATCAGTTAAATGGGGAGAATAAAATTCATAGTGGTGTTGTGATAAAAATTACAAACTACACAATTCAAAGATGTAATCAAAATTAGCATTTTTATTATTATATAAAATGGTATGTAAATATTGCAAATAAATCAGTCTGATTTACCAGTGCAGCAACCCCTCAAACAGTTTTCAGTTTATCTCATTAAGCATTCATTCCCCCTCCCCCAAGAAAATCTGAAGCCCTGGAAGCCATGGGAGTACAGTTTAGATGAAAAACTGGTGCATGAAACACAACACTGATGCATGTACACCAGCTGGGAACAATTTCACTGCTCCTACCTGGCACATATCTTGACTGGCTGGCAAGTGGGCTCCAAAACTTTCTTCAATTAATTGTACTGAAGAGGAGAAAAATCATGAGAAGTGGGAATACTCTTTACAATAATTACATTAAACCTAATCAAGATTTTTTATTAGTTTTTGCTTAAGGCCAATATGTTTAGCATCTTCCATGCATAAGTAATTGTGTTAGCTCCAGGCTTGTTTTATATCGTTCGTGAAAGTAATTCATATGTTCCCACACACAGCATTCTGAAAAGGGGGGGAAAGTGGTCGTATTTGAATTTGCTAAACCTCCAATTTTCTGCACACTTATGTGGAAGTTAGTCCCAAAGAATTCAGTGGGACTTACTTTGAGTAAAGATGCATAAGAAGATGTGGGTGCAACTTGTTTTTTTGAACATGCATACCACTGTGTGCAGTAAAATATACTCTTTCAGTGTGACTGTAATGAAGTTTATGGGGAAAGAAGTGAATCATGTTATCCTTGGATGCAAGTTGTGACTTCAGATGCTCAACATAAGTCTTTAAAGCATACTTTGATTTCTTGCAAACCACAAAAGAACAAAACTTATGTTTGGCACCATATTTCTATGTCTGAAGTCATAAAATTACCCGCAAATATCCACAATTTTAGAGGACTCATAAATTAACCGAGCACTGCAGCCATATCATATGTACTTTGACCATAATCTTCCAGTATTTTACTACATAATTAAGTTGCACCAATGTTACCATTTAAATAATATCATGGATAGAACATCTAAATGCTAGTTTGAAAATAGACGGAATGTATAACATTTAAGCAACCACATTTGTTTTTAGATATAATTGCATATAAACAAAATAAATGAACAAACACTTTTTTATTTTTTGCTGATCAGTGAAAAAAGAAAGCATCCATCATGTGCTACTAATCAAAGGTGACCACAGTGCTGGGGGCGGGAGGGGCCTTTAGAAATGCATCATAACTTGGGAAGCTAAAGTGAATTTGAATGCAGACTCTTGGAGTAACAGCCTAAGAGAGATGCAGAAATGCAAACAGCCAGGCAACACTTAGGGATTGGCTCATTGAAATGTGGATGGATGCCAAGAGGCATAATACTCAGGGGGAGTGGCATATCTGGAAGGCAAATGGTGAAAAGGCCTTATAGACCAATTAGTCAAATGCCAGTGAGTAAACTGAGCAACTATTGCAAGACTGAACTGCTTACCTATCACTGCATTTTATGAGATTGATACTACATTGTGGAATATGTACCAGATCTGGCCTGCGTCATGTTCTATAATTTCATGAATCAAACTGTTCATTTCTTTGAACAGAAGAGGAAGCTCAAATGTCTAGAAAAGAGTACAGATTACTACTGGGCGAGCACGGTAGGGGGAAAAAAGACAATGAATAGACATGTGACGAAAGTCTTTGGTCAAAAATGCATTCTTTGGTCTAAATGCATTCCTTTCTAAATATAGAGTCCTTATAGTCTAAATGCATTCCTTTCTAAATATAGAATTTTGACTTACTATAATATATTCTATGAATCTGTCCCATTAAACACAGAGCTTTATTCCAATGCAAGAAGTCCTGCCTGGCAGAAAAAGTGTGCTCCATTGGTGGACGTCTCCTTGTGATGATGGAAGGCTCTGCCAATAGCCAGAGTCACAGGATCCACTCCATCTTCTTTCTCATTTAGGAAGCAACAGTTCTTCAACAGCATAAACTTTTATGTTGCCATGAATTTGGCACATCTCAAATGTGAATCTGCTTTATGCCCTCAATATTCACCCGCTTCTTTAAAAAAAAGAGAGGAGGGTTTGATTATGAAAATGCAGAGGCATGAACTAAAGCAGTGCATACAGGCCTCCCCGTAATAAGGATTTCTCATCAACGCCTAGTTTATGTTGGACTAATAAATGAGAGAGCTATTTAAACATTAAAATTAATACATCATAAAACAATAGCCATGCTTCATGCCGAAATACTTTCATTTGAATCATAGCTCCTAACAATGGCCATGAATATCCCCCCCATTCAAATTCCTATCATGAATATTGTATAAAATTGAGAATAAACTAAAAGTAAAATTAGAATACATCTTTATAAATTACAATATGTCAAGTTAACAAATGGTAGACTTGTCATATTGAGCAACTAAATGTCTAAGTGATCAGTCAGCACTCAGAGTGCAGGGGGGGGAAACACGCTCGCTTTGTTGGCTATAAAGCAGTTGCTCGATTTTTCATACTGTCATTCTGCTCTATTAGCAAAGCCTAACACAATTAGGTATGAATATGCAGTAATAACATGCAGATTGTTCCCTCACAATTGCCCCAAGGCAGCCGTCTCAGCCCTTCCGTGCCTGATTCCTTCTACATCATTACAGGCTTGGCATAATTCATCAGAAGGGGAGGGGGGTGGAAGAGAGAAATACCTCCGCCTTCTCGCATGTGGCCAGCTAGTAAAATCATTAGTTGTTGTTAACCATTCTCCCTCAATAGGTTTGTTAGCTCGGCTCCCCAGCTCCCTGCCACTTGTGCAGTTGTACGCTTTTCCCTTGGGTAATGTTAGACACTACGTTTGAGCCTGCCAGAACAATTAACCCTACTGTTAATTAGAAAGAAATGTCAGGCGTGCAGATGGTACAAGCTGGCACCCTGCCATCCCGCCAACTGCTGCTGAAAGCAGCTACCCTACTGCTGACAGCTGTTCAGCCACGTCCCAAACCAGCAGATGTCAGAACTTTCCAGCTGAGGAAAGCTTGGGGAAAGGGAGAGGGAGAGAGACAGAAGAAAAGGGAATGGGGTTTCTAAGTCCCAGCCGTGATGATTACTGTTTTATCACCATTGTTATCTATTACCTGTTGTCACACTGTATCAATCAAGCTGAGCGCTAACAAGCAGCACGATGCAAATTAAAAAGAATGACACTAATCATCAGAACACACAGAATAAACACAGAGGCGGCAATTCGGTTGGACTGTAATGAATGAAGCCAAATATACGACTGAGTAGTAGTACCAGCCAGATCTTGCGAGCTGATTTAGGCCAATTCTGGAATCTCATTTTAAGAGACAAGGCATTATGTTAAATGGAGATCATCTTGACCTTTTTATATACTATGCTATTTGGAAGGAGTTGGTAGTAACTTCTTGTATATTTTTAGATAGAATCGTAGAGTTGGAAGGGGCCATATAGACTATCTAGTCCAAACCCCTGCCCAATGCAGGACCAGCCTAAAGCATCTCTGACAAATATTCGTCCAGCCACTTCTTGAAAGCTGTCAGTGAAGGGGAGCTAACCACTGCAGATTATCTTCATACCACTATTGTGGCTTAAAAAAAAATCCCACTGAGGAGCAATAGTGGTAATAGTCTTTCATTTCCCATGAGGCTTTTTTGTTTGTTTATTTTTTTAATCAGCGCCATTCATTATTGTGGTTTGTATCTCCACTCTATTTCTTTGAAGAACAATTGGTTTGGAGTAAGTTTGCTCATTCATTTTGAACAGGTGCATTTATAAGTCAAAATTGTATGAGCAGGGGTCCATCCAATAAGCAGCACTCCCACATCCATCCAAGAATATACTTCTACAGAACACCTTTAACAGTCATAGCATATTTTGTCATTAATCATCCAGAGTCTCCTGCTTGAAAGAAGCAGAGATTAATTGACTTAAACTCGAGCCCTTCACATGTATACATCTGTATACCACGTGGGCCAGGAACCTTCCCCATAATCACTGTACATGTTGCTCGCAGCTATGAGAATCTCTCAACCATGACTCTCACAATTTACAGGGAACACCAAAGATGCATGCAGCATACATATATATTCCTGTGCATATCCAGTATCACCTATGAAGCAGCCCTCTCTAGCAAGTGTAGCCATGTTAGTTTGTTGTAGCACAAACTTGTGACATTTTGAAAGAGTAATGCTCTGTATCACATAGCTGAGAAAGTACACCTGGAAGGCGGCAATCATATATCAGTCGGATTTATCATTGGCAAGAAAAAACTGGTGCTGCAGTTGACCACACTTAAGGTGGAGGGCATACTATCTAGCTCAAGAAGTCTGAGGATCATTTAATTTGGGAACAAGCTCATAAAGGGAGCATGGGATGAAGGAGGCAGAATGTACTGCTTTGTTGACTGGGCAAGAATTAACAGGCCAGTATGTATATCAGAGACATGGTGGTATTCAAGTCCAGTAGCACCTTAAAGACCAAGTTTTCCAGGGTATACGTTTTTCAGAGTCAAAGCACCCTTTATAAAATAAAATGACAAAGGGAACTTTGGCTCTCAAAAGCTTATATCCTGGAAATCGTTTTGGTCTTTATGGTGCTACTGGACGTGAATCTTGATCTTCTACTGCATGCCAGCACAGCTACTCACCTGAAACCAAAGGTTTTGTTTTACCTTCCAAATGTGATGCCCTGACCTAGGTGGCCCAGACTAGCTGGATTTTGTCAGATCTCAGAAGCTAAGCAGGGTCAGCCCTGGTTAGTATTTGGATGGGAGACCACCAAGGAATTCTAAGGTCATGATGCAGAGGAAAGCACCTCTGTTAGCCTTGAAAACCCTATGAGGTCACCACAACTCAGCTGCAACAAGACAGCACTTACACACAGACACCAAATGTGATGGGAGGGAAGGTGGCACGGTATAGCCTGATGCCATCAGATCTTGGAAACTAAGGAGTGTCAGTACTTGGAAGGGAGATCACTAAGGAAGACTCTGCAGAGGAAGGCAATGGTGAACCACCTCTGCTTTCACTTGAAAGGCCCTTTCTGGGGTCACCAGGAGTCAGCTGTGACTTGACAACACTTTACACACATACACTGAAGGGGAGTCTGAACCACAAACACTCAGTGTAGCTCATTATGCTTAGTCCAGGATCAGACATGCAGTTCCTATTTCAGTCCAGGGTCTCTGATAAATATTATAATATGGGGTTGGAGGAGGTTACTTGATTCATTTGTCTATTAACCTCTTTTAAAACCAAACAAATCAAGAGCTTGGCCCTTCCCCAAATAAACGCCATGGAGACAAGAGTCACAATAATTAATACACTGATTAGATGAAAAACAAAGAGAATCTGGGGAATGTGCAGTTATCTTACATGGCACCTATCATTTTGGTAATTACTTTCCATATTCAATAGATCAGAAAGATACATTAGAATGATACAAAAAGCATCATCGCTGTACGAATATAACATGTGGAATCATAATTGTCATCTGATAATCAGATTTCAGTCTTCTACAAAGGACAGTTCAAAAAGAGATCAGCAATCTTTTATGAGACAGAATTGAATCTCTCTTCACAGATAAGGTAAATACTGTTAGCATTGGGAAAGGAATTAAAACAACTGTGAAATTTGCCATTCAGTAGTTCAAAGTCATCTGCACATTTCCCTCATCAAGGAAGAAAAATGTAGTATTAAGGAAGCAGTCCTCCTCAAAAGGCAATCTGTTATCAAGCAAAACCATTTCAAGGACCGTGACAATTTTGCTTGGAGCATTATCACCAACAGCAAACAGTGCATTCTAAGGCTTGCCGATTTGCACTCATACGTCTCATTACATTCAAGAGACTAATTTCCATAGAGCTATGCAGAAGACTACAGCCTTAATTATATACTTCTGGTAAGATCCCTATACCACTACATTTGTAGAATTAATTATCCAAACTTTGTCTATCTGAAGATGCAGTGGAACTGTCCTTTTGAGACTGTAACAGTCATGTTATGACCACTTTGCGGGCTGTTAAGGAGTCTGCCAATCCTACAGCAGCAACCAGGGTTACCAGGCTTCCTGTTTATGGGTGGAATCTTGCTGATTGTTGGCATTAACTGCGGCATGTTACAGTGGGAGAAAAAAATAAAACTTTTTCCAATTTCTGTGCCAGTATCTCACTTCTGGTACAACTTTGGAGTGACTATGAGTAGTTCTCAGAATTGCTGGGAATTGTATGGGTTTACTGTAGAGTTTCTGGCAATTCCTAAAGCACAAAAGGCATAAAATTTCACAGAGAGAGGAAGGACTTGAGCAAAATCAGCAGGAAGCAATATTACTCGCAGGGGGAACAAAGAATCAAGGCTCTTTGGAGAAGAGGAATTCAAACAGCAAATTCCTTATCCAATTTTGAACATAAAATTTGGGGAATCTGGTTGTTAAGTCATGTAAATTGGACCCTTTTATTTGTTTCCATTTTGTGATATGAAGGACAGACCGTTAGGCATTTGGGTTCAATCCCACCAGCTTTTCCATTGGTGAGAAGTGGAGGAAGGAATTGTCTGATCACAAAAAATGCTATACTGGGGCTTATAGAACCTGCTTGGACAAAACCAATGTGTGATCTGGTTTATGATAAGAAAGGGAATTGAGAAAGGCTAAATGAAAAACTGGGTGGATCCAACTGACTTTCCCCAGACTCATTGTGGTATTAAATAAGAACTGTGTGAGGTAGCTGGACTGGTAGTGATTTTTCTACTTAAGCCCTAACTCCAGTGGAATTAAACTCTGATAATGCCCCAAATCTGCAGGAACAACAAAACAATGTTTTGTTTTTTACACCATTTTACTGCTGCATAGCCATTTGGGGGTTGCAAGAACATTTTCTGTTCAAACGTTTTTTTGAGTCCCATTCATTTAAAAGGGTCTGATCCCTTCTGTAAAAGACGTATCCTTAAATATCTTCAGAATGCAAATTCAGCGTATTCTATTCCTCTTGGTTTGTGATGGCTTTGCAAAAAGTAACTTAAATTACCATTAAGAGCCAAGTGTAAGGAAATTTAGACAATAACCCTCTCTTTATAACAGCTTTATTCTGCCTATTTTGAAGGACGAATAAATTGATTTTTAAAAAGCAATACAATTTTCTTCTCCTGAACTAAGATACTTGAACCAGTATCACCTCACAAACAACTGCAGGATGTTTCAAGCCCATATTAATCCTTGGGGTATTCAACACATTTATATGAATCAAGGACACTGGTTATGTGTCTTGGATTACAGGCCTGATTATATGCATACTGAATACATCCCAGACAAAAAGAATCTCATTTATGTTGTCAGGGCATACTGCTTCAGGCACAAAGCAAGGTATTTTCACTGGGACAGCACTCAATTTAAATAAACTCCCTGAAGTATTGTCTGTTTTTGCAATATATGTTCACTACATCTAAGTCAGTGTTCATGGTTCTTGCCAAAAAGAAGCTGCTGATCAAAGCCCGCAGTTTGTAGTAAGAAGACAGATTACTCCATATGAATAGGGAAGTTACTGTACAAAAATGAATTCAAACTTGGTACAGTTCTCATGATAGCAGCCAGAGAAGATTAGTCATGCACTTCCAATTAATTGCTGTTTTTACTATGTGTGACACTTATTAATTATTATGATTTACTATTTAATTGTGCAAACATTGAAACCCCATGTTCTATTTGAACACAGTGCCAACCATCCATTACTAAACTTATGTGGCAGAAAAGATTCAAAACAAAGTTGTGGATTTCCATCCATGGCACAAACCCCATCCATGGCAGTTGTAGCACATCTAACGAGAAATAGGAGTGCTATTTGGACCCATGGCCTCTCTTTGCCTTTTCCCTTGGTCAGTAGATCAGAGTTGTTGTCTTCAGCTTTTTCATGCCTGCAGCCCACTTTTATTGCCACCTGCAGCACAGGGCCCACTTTAATTTTAAATGTATATTTTGTTTATTTAAGACATTTATAGGCTAGGCTTTCCATAAAATATTGAAGGTGGCTTAAGGCATATAAGCAAACACAAATCAAATATCAATAGATTTTTAAAATCTATCTCAGAATACTATCAGAGCACCTGTGCATAGGTTTGGAAGAGAGAATGTTGCCAAGTGCAGTTGGGAATGCAAGAGCTGAGAAAAGTAAAAGCAACTTCTGCATAGGGTTGCCAGCTCTGGGTGGGGAAATACCAGGAGATTTGGGGTGTGGAGCATGGGGAGGGCAGGGTTTGGGAAGGGGAGGAGCATCAGCAGGATATAATGTCAGAGAATCCACCCTCCAAAGCAGCTATTTTCTCCAAGGGAACTGATCTCTGTCATCTGGAGATCAGCTGTAATAGTGGGGTAGCTCCAGCCTCCACCTGGAGGTTGGCAACCCTTCTTCTACTCAATGAATGCTGTGCCTCACCTGCCATGACTTTGGACCAGTTGGTCCCTCCCCAGCTTAATGCTGACTGAAGGGAAGGCAAAGTGGTGTCACAGCAATAGCTGGGGGAGTGCCCAACACCTCATGAGATATTTCATGCGAGGCCGGGAACCCCAACCTGGGCATGTGTAACTTGCTGCATGTTCTACAGAAAGGCCAGAAGAGTGGCTGATAATGCCACTTCTACCCACCTGCTCCAAGCAGTGTGGGATGAGGGTCAGGAGGAAGACCCCTTTTCTATTTTGATGGAGGCCATAGGGACATAGAGGGCTGGGAGAAAGATGAGGCCAAGGGCTGAGAAGGAGGGAAGGAACCTGAAGGCCAACCTCCTTCCGCACAACATGTACAACAAAAAGTTGGTCCTCTGCAGGTTTTCATATCTTTTTCTCTAGTTTTCCTAACTCTAAAGGGAAAGGTTCCTTTGGGACATGGATGAAAAGAAACAACCAAACAGAGATATAGGAAGGGGTGTGTTTATCAGGCAGACAAGCTTCAAGACAGCAAGCAGAAAGGCTTTCTACAAATGGAGTCTTCTGGTTAATAACATTAATATAGAATTGTTAATTATAGAAGAAAGATTTCCCTTACTAGTCAGAGAACACCCAAGAGTATGACCCTTTTTTGGATCCTGACTCACAGCCAAGTGGATGATGCTGCCATATTAGATCCATTCCAGTCCGGCTTTTGCTCAGGTCATGGGATGGAGATGGCACTGGTCACCCTCATGGATGACCTTCGAAGGCATCTGGATTGGGGCGGGTCAGCAATATTGTTGTTGTTAGACCTGTCGGCGGTGTTCGACATGGTCATCAATCAGTTACTGATCCACTGCCTTTCCGACGCTGGGATAAAGGGAACTGCTTTACAATGGCTCTCCTCTTTCCTTCAAGGTCGGAGACAGAGGGTGGCACTAGGGGAGCAACTGTCCCAAAGGCACCTGCTGGTTTGCGGGGTGCCACAAGGGGTTGTTCTCTTCCTGTTGATATTTGACATCTACATGTGCCCCCTTGCCCAGATTGCCCGGAGGCATGGACTGGGATCTCACCAGTATGCAGATGACACCCATCTCTATCTGTTGTTGGGCAGCCAGTCCTACTCCAGCCAGAAGATCTGGACCTGGTGTTACAAGCCGTGGCTGGATGGCTTAGGCTGAGCCAACTGAAATTGAATTTTATGAAGATTGAGGTCTTGTTTCTGAGTCGCAGCAGTCTGGGGTTAGGGATCCCACTCCCGACCTTCTATGGGGTTCCTTTAGTACCAATGTTGGAGGTTAGGAGTTTGGGAGTGCTCTTGGATGCTTCCTTAAATGATGGAGGCCCAGTTAGTAGCCACTGCCAAATTGGCCTTTTACCATCTTCAGCTGATTAGGCAGCCAGTTCCCTTCCTCAGATGCAATGACCTGGCATCCATGCATTGGTCACCTCGAGACTGGACTACTGTAATGTTCTCTACATGGGGCTGCCCTTGTCCCAAATCTGGAAGCTACAGCTGGTGTAGAATGCGGCAGCTAGGCTGTTAGTGGTTTGGTGTAGTGGTTTGGTGTAGTGGTTTGGTGTAGTGGTTAAGTGCACGGACTCTAATCTGGGAGAACCAGGTTTGATTCCCCACTCCTCCACTTGCACATGGCTGGATGGCCTTGGGCAAGTCATAGCTCTGATAAGAGCTGTTCTTGAAAAAGAGCAGTTTCTGTCAAGAGCTCTCTGAGCCCCGCCTACCTCACAGGGTGTCTGTTGTGGGGAGGGGAAGGGAAAGGAGTTTGTAAGCCGCTCTGAGACACTTTTGGGTAGTGAAGGGCGGGGTATAAATCCAATCTCTTCTTATTATTATTATTGGGTCTCCCCTTGAGGGAACACATTCAGCCTGTGCTGAAGGCACTGCACTGGCTACCAATAGCATACCAGGTTCACTTCAAGGTGCTGGTTCTTACGTATAAAGCCCTGTATGGCCAGGGTCTTACATACCTGAGGGACCAGCTTTCTCCATATATTCCCCAGAAAATACTAGGGTCTAATTCACAAAATCTACTTGTCCGCCCTCTACTTGCCCAAAAGATGTCCGACTGGCCTCAACCAGGGAGAGAGCTTTCTCGGTAGTGGCCCCGCTTCGATGGAACAAGCTCCCAGAGGACATCAGGGCCCTGCAGGATTTATTACAATTCTGCAGGGCCTGCAAGATGAAGCTCTTCCACCAAGCATTTGACTGAGGTGTCACATCTAATCAGCACAACATTGGCCGAGGAACCAGTGCCCGGTAATACATCTTTGGCCACCTGGCTCTGTTTAGGTGTTTACATCTACGCCCACATTATCTACCCACTATCATTGGTCTGAATCAGGGTCTCCATCTAACAACCTGCTCATCCTTGCCAACTATCTCCCAGTTCTCCTGTCTGTGTTAAACTGCTCTCAGTCAGGGCTGAATTTCGAAACTGTCAGTACTCGGCTCTTCTCAGCTAGGGCTGAAATCAGACTGAATTCTCACCATCCAGTTCAGAAGTCTTTCTTTGTTCAGCTGATGCTAACCAATCAGATCTCCTAGAGTAGCGCTCTGGCTCTGTGAAGAATTAACCCTTCCAGTCCTTTACCTTTTTGTACAGCACTTCTAAGCTTTTTAAAGTGCAGTTTTCCACAGTAGCCCTCTTCACAAGTTACAGTGAATGCATGTACAACCTGGTTACAGTGTAGATTTGATTGCTCTTTGTGTGTTCACTAAGTAATTCCCTTCTTAAACTCATGTACAGTTGAACATGTGATACAAACCCCACATTTATTGAGGTACTGGTCCCCAGTTTCATTTGTAAGGTAAATGCATGTTGGCTCTTTTATACAAACATATGTACACACATACAAGCAGGATGTACTTGTGTTCAAGGCTAGTTTGTACATTTGTTAACTGTAACTTCTGAACAGAGCTGTACTGTTGGCTAAGCTACCTAATGAGTCAATGCAGTCATTCTTTTTTCTCTTTGAGTCTCTACTGAAGACCCAAAGCAGGATATGAAAAAGCCAGAACTATAAGTTCTATTTAGACAAACAATAACATAAAGATTTACAGTACAAATCCAAAATCCTAAACTAGTCCCAGATCCACAGGGCCAGCTTTCTCAGGTCCACAACCTGCAAGCATGGCTGGGCTTAGGCCAAAAGACTGGTACCTCTGACCACACTCCCTGTAACAAAGGAGGGAACAGACGTTCAGATCTCACTTGGCTGGCAGAAACATTTCCAAGACTTTCTCCCCTGCTAGGAGAGCATCAGGCAATTAAATGCCTCGAACAGGAAGGAATTTTAACAGGAAAAACTCAGCATGATGAAAGAAATACTGAGGGGAAAATAAAGACATTTTCAAAATATATGCTCATCTGTAGATGGCCTTGAAGTACACTTATAAAAAATTTATTGGGCATATCACTAGGATTTCATATTGTGTGCACATAGGGCTTTCTCCTTGGCCCAAACTAGTAAAACAAGATAGTGCATTACTGTCAGTTTGCCAAAGACTAATAACCTTCATTCATTTATTAAAGAATGCATATGCTGCCATTCTCCTGAGACCCAAGGCAGCTTATAGCGTGTTAAGACAAAATCACATTGAACCAAACAAGTATAAAAATATCACAACCAATTTATACAAGGCCAAATCCATTTTACAAAAAAGAAAGAAACAGAAGCCAAGCCAACTAAAAATACAGTCTAACATGCTTGCCCACTCAGAAAGCCCTGCAGGATTTTAGGCAAACTTTGTGGGGAGGGGGCTCCCGTCTTCACATGCTCACTTGCTCAGGATTGCAATCCCATATGTCAGGCTAGCCACAGGGGAAAAAATCCTGGTCGAGCCAGGAGGAGAGTGGACTAAAACTGCTGGAAGGGATGCAAAGAAGGCATCGGTCAGTTGAATGTATGGTTGCATCTATACACTTTGCTGCTGAAACACACCATGCTGGGAAAACTATAAACTTGGTATAGGATTTAAGAATTATATAGAGCCTGTAGTTACAAAACCTTTATTTACAAATGTTGAAATCCATTTTCTTTGCAATCTAGGCTAAGTCGTTCTTTTAGGGTTGCCTGATATATTAGGCAAAGTTCAAGGTGCCACACAGCTACACATGTTAAGTCTGGCCCTTTTGCTGACCTTACAATGCACTTACTATCTTGTTCTTCACTAATACTGTCTCTACCACTACAAACAATTTATTCTACCTCACGTTCATCAAGTGCTCATAAATCAACATTAGACCCCTTTACCGAGTTGCTGATTTTTTTTAGCCAGCAGACACAGCAGCCTCAGTCGCATTTAGATGCAGTCTAATATTGGCACACATATTGATTTTAATTAGTCTAATTAGTTCATTACGCCAAAAAATCAAACAGGCCATTCATTACATTCCAAACTAATGGCATATGATCAAGGATTTAATATGATAATGAGTCAGATCAATTATCACTCATAAAGGAAGTCATTAACAAGTGTAAACACTGCCAAGCCTAATGCCATTACAGATTATGAAGTCATGGCTTGGCTATTTGCATAAGCATACTAATTTTATTTCCAGATAATTTTATGTCAAGATCAGCCTCTCTTTAAATGTTCATTAGAAAGATCCGTTTTCAAGGAAACTGTTAAGCTTTAGGTTTAAACTCTATGGTCGCTGCCTGTGATTCACACACATTCTTTTTTCCAAAACATCGCTTTAAAAAGGCCAACTTGTTGAAGGCCATGACAGAAATTAAAAGCAGTCTAGTCTGTGAAAAGTCAGTGAATGGCTTTGTAGGTAGATTTTTAAACCCTCTGCTACCCCTTGGGCACAAACTGACCCACTCGGGCCCTTTAAAATCCCCCAGAATCAAGGAACTCGTTACAACTCTTCAGGTGTCTAGAGAACAGTAAATTGATAAAATAAAAAGTAGAAGCAATCTAGGAAGAGTATGGTCCAAAGAAATGCTTCACTGTAGTTTCTATGGACTTTTAGTAGATAACTTAAGAGCATCGTTCATGTTTCATATGCAAATAGTCATTTTAAAATGCATTACGTATTCTTTGGAGATACTTTCAGAGGGTTGCCGTGTTGGTTTGCAGTAGAAGAGCTAGATTAGATTTTTAAACCCTCTGCTACCCCTTGGGCACAAACTGACCCACTCTGGCCCTTTAAAATCCCCCAGAATCAAGGAACTTGCTACAACTCTTCAGGTGTCTAGAGAACAGTAAACTGATAAAATAAAAAGTAGAAGCAATCTGGGAAGAGTATGGTCCAAAGAAATGGCTGACCGTAGTTTCTATGGACTTTTAGTAGATATCTTAAGAGCATCGTTCATGTTTCATATACAAATAGTCATTTTAAAATGCATTACGTATTCTTTGGAGATACTTTCTGTTAAGTATGCCACTTAACTCGGAGGAACAGTTCAACAAGTGATTTCAGCTTTATTCAGTGATAACAGCATGAAGGCTCAGCCTCGTAGGTGCTAGACCAGCTAGACAACTTCCATAGGCAAAACAGCAACTTATATACAATTCTGGCTGACATAGCCACACCTACAATGTTTCACAATAACCAATCACATTAGGTATGTTACAGCCAATCACAAGCGATACATAACGTCCAATCAAAACCATTCCCTCCAGAATACACACCATTGGTCAGTATCTACAATCCGCATAATGAGCTATGGTAGCTCAAGCTCTTACCGAGACATAACACTTTCAGAGGGTTGCCGAGTTGGTTTGCAGTAGAAGAGCTAGATTAGAGTCTGGTCGCACCTTGGAGACTAGCAAGGTTTTCAGGGTATAACCTTTTGAGGGTCAACGCTCCCTTCATCAGATCTGGTAAACGGGGCTTTGACTCTCAAAAGCTTATACCCACCAAATCTCTAAGGTACTACTGGACTCTTCTACTTATTCTTTGAATCTTTAGTCTTAGTTTTGTTACTTGCTCCTCATGCTACACCTACAATGTTTCACAATAACCAATCACATTAGGTATGTTACAGCCAATCACAAGCGATACATAACGTCCAATCAAAACCATTCCCTCCAGAATACACACCATTGGTCAGTATCTACAATCCGCATAATGAGCTATGGTAGCTCAAGCTCTTACCGAGACATAACACTTTCAGAGGGTTGCCGAGTTGGTTTGCAGTAGAAGAGCTAGATTAGAGTCTGGTCGCACCTTGGAGACTAGCAAGGTTTTCAGGGTATAACCTTTTGAGGGTCAACGCTCCCTTCATCAGATCTGGTAAACGGGGCTTTGACTCTCAAAAGCTTATACCCACCAAATCTCTAAGGTATTACTGGACTCTTCTACTTATTCTTTGAATCTTTTAGTCTGAGGCCCCGGTCACACGCAAGGATTTGGGCCGGGAGAGGGATGGATCAGATGCGCGGCAAATGGGCACGATCCCACGGCAACCTCTGGGAAGCGTTGCGTGCCCGTCACCGATCCGTCCCTCCCGCCTAAAACCCCGCACCCAAAAAGAACCACCTACCTGGGTGGTTCATCTGGAAAGGCTGCGGCAAGTGTGGCCGTGGGATCGCCGGTGCGTCCTTCCACTGGCACATCCCTGGCTCCTGGCCGAACTGCGCATGTGTGAGCATGTGCAGTTTGCCAGCCTCCCCCTCCCACCATCGCTTTCTCCCCGGCATCTGATCGTGCCGGGGAGCAACGGCGCCGCGGCTCAGGGGATCCGTGGGATCCCGCCGCGGCGTCTCTAAGTTTGGTGTGGCTCAGATTAGCCGCACTTCGGCCGTCGTTTTTCCTGCCGTGTGGCAGGGACCTTAGTTTTGTTACTTGCTCCTCATGCTATTCATGGTAACTAAGGCAACAACTTAGATAAACCATGGGGTGGGGGTGGCTTGATGACAGAACACAACCTTTGTATGCAGAAGGTCCTGAGTTCAATCCTTGGCCATCTTTCTGAACCAGTTAAAAGTCCTCATACAGCAGGTGTTGGAAAAGGCCTTTATCTGCCTGAGATCCTTGAGGTCTGCTGCCATTCACAGTAGACAGCATGGCAACAAAATGTACCAGCAGTCTGGTTCATCCAAAATATACCACAGGCAAAAAGACATTTCTATCATGTCCCCAGCCCTGATTACCAGTGTTGTAGACAGCATCAGGAACCATGTACTGTACATCCCAAGACAATGTCATCCAATCTGGAAAACAGCCTGGACTCTCAAGAGAAAGAAGACCAAGAGTCAGACCTCGCCCCCGACCTCAGGAATGCAGAACCACTGAATGAGCAACTTAGCCCTGTGACCCTACCTACTTTTTGCCCAACATGCCAACAGACTTAGCTAGAAGCAACAGTGCACCATTAGGAGTGCCAACCTCCAGGCTGGAATTCTCCACAGAACCATTATCAGAGGCCTTTCTCATATATAAAGACACGGCTCTTCTATTTAGTTCAAAAGGCAAAGGAGTCTGCACCTTGGAACTAGCAAGGTCCAGTAGATTCTTGTATCTGATCAGACTAGAGATCATTCTGAATTTCTCAGCCTTGCTGTTTCAACCTGAAAATCCCAGTTCTGATGTCACATCTACATTGTGTGAATTGCAAACCTGCCATTCCATTATTTTTATGCCTTTTTCTGTTTTTCACACTCTGATTTTCCCCCATAAATGTTTGCAATGCTATCTGTGTACCAATAAATCATTGTAACTTCTATTGTATGTGCTTATTGGCAACATAAACAATATAAAAAACTACATGCATTGTAACTTCTATTGTATGTGCATATTGGCAACATAAACAATATAAAAAACTGCTCTGCATGGATGCTCAATACAGACAAGCCTCCAAAACCAACAAGCAAAACGTAGAGAATCAAACTGCAGACAAAAATGTAAAAACAAAGGAAATCGGGAACATTTGCTCACCCCTACAGGAGGTCTCTCTGCAACCCGTTCCTGCAGTCTGCTTCACAGCTGCTAGCTGCCAGCAGCTGCCGGCCTGCCCTTGGCCCAGAGGCCCAGCTAAGCATCAGCATATGCACCCAGTATGTTTGGGGCCCAACTGGCCTAAATAGGACCATTTCCTAAACCAAGTAACTGCATAACCTTGAAATGCAAAGGATCATACAGAAACGTCTGTCTTTATGCACTCTTGGCATTTCAGATTCCTCCCTTACCTAAATAAACCTAAAATGTTCAAGAAATTCTTCCTATCAGCTTTTACAGATTGCCTGCTGCAACCTATTTCTTCTGTAAGGCTCCCTGATCCCAGAATTTGTCTGAGGAAAAAAAATAGGAAGTGTCTTTTACATCCCAAAATACTAGAAGCTGTATGTGCTGTTTTCTGTTAATTTATGTCACACTTTGGCTGTTACTGGCCAGTGCTGTTCAACTCTTACATTGGACAAAATATGTTTTCAGCTGTGTGTCAGGCATATGCTCAGTTTGTCAATGTTGCACTGCTTTCTAATTGTTACGCAATCCACCCAGCTTAAGATTCAAGTTTACACACCTTTTATGAGTACAAATGCCATTGATTTTAAAGGGCTGAGGGGAGATTTCACCCATTTGCTTAAAGTGAAAGTCAATATGTGCTAAGATAATCTCTTCCTAGTTTGTCTCCCTTTGTGCTTGGCATAATACATGGCAGTGATCTGTGATCACCGAAAACTTGATAAGAATGCTGCCATCACTGTCAATTTCCCATGCAGTTACACCTTTCTAAGCCCATTGGCTTCAATGGATTTAGAAGGGTGTGGGTCTATTTAAGACTGAACTGTAGGAAGTCAAGAAGATAAGAAATAATAAGGAAATATATATACATTTCATGGATGATGGTTGCAGGAATGGTGTAAACCAATGCAATCAAATAACATGAGACATCTAATGAGTATTACCACAGGACTAGCATTATAACAATTAGAAACAATACAAAAAAGTATCAGACATGGCATGTCAATACAGAAAATGGAACTATGAAAGTAGAAAGCAATTCAGGAAAAGCAGGATATGTCCAGACTTCCCACTGTCAAACACTTGTATCACTGACTATTTTATGGTTACTCCCATGCATGTCTTTGCAGAATGCATGTAGGAAAATGTGACATTAGGAGTGGCCCCCTGCACTACAGAGTGGCTGATTAGCCTGGCTGCTTAGTTTTTAGCAGTAAATTAAATTGTTCGGTAAATTACTTTTTAAAAAAAGAAAAATGATATTTCTTCTAATTAGTAGATAGTGTTTTTTCTTCCTTTAAAGAATTATATGATAGCAAAATGATTCCAATATATTTTTAATACAGTATTTTATCCTGACATTCACTGCTTGAACAAAAAGCGGCTTTTCTTCAAAAGAGTTGGCAAAATAGAAGGCCAAGGTCAGTCAGATCACTTGCTGTTTCAGCAAATTGCTAAGAAGCTTCAAATTCTTGGGAGATTTTCTTCCACTGACTATAAGGGAAGCAAAGTAAGCACCCCAGCTTTTAAAGAAATACCTCTTAGATAGCCTGATACTTGCTTTCAACAAAGTAGGCCAGGTCCGTGACTCATAATGGATGGCCAAAGGCAATGTTTTCTGATTTCACTGACCTCTCAACACTCTACAGACAGGAAATATAAATCTAATGATTAAGTCACGGGCTCCTAGACCAGACATTAGAAGAATTCTTACAAGAAAGAAAAAAACAGAATAGCTGGTAAATAAGATTATTATTTTTAAGAAAAGAAAAGAAAAGAAAGCTTTCCACACAATGAGATGACCTTCAATTAAGAGATCATTGAACACTTTACATACAGCAGTCTTAAAGAAAACAGGATACCAGAAATACCAAGCATTTCTTCCATTTTCTTTTCAAATAGCACCTGCATCGCCCATATTTTGTGCTTATGGCACTCTGAAGGTCATAGTCTAGCTTCAGGATATTATGTTTATATGTGTTAGACTAATGATCAGGAGATAGCATATTGAACAATACTTCCATATCTAAGAATTAACAAACGTTCAGAGCCTCCATGGTTTTCTAGTGTACTTTTCCTTCCATTTTGCTTTCACTTTTTAATTTGATTGTTACAGAAGTTGGGGCCATTTGTAGAAAATCTCACCTTCTCTCCCCACCCTAATCTCCACTTTGCTGCTCTTCACTTCCTCAATGAGGTGGCCAGCTTGACCTGTGACTGATCACTGCCTTGTACAGGATACTGAAAGGCCCTTAACAGGATCAGTTGCAGCTGCTATAAACATCAAGTTCACACATTCCTGTTTGTTGTCCAAAAAATGCAATGCCACATGGTGAACTGGAACAGGCACTGGAGATCAAATACCAAATAGCTTTTCATATTGACCCCTTTCACTGAGATCAGGTTTTTGGGTGTAGCCTGTCAACAGCATCATGGTGTCTGCTAATATGACTGGTACTTTAAAGAGCATGTCCTCCAGTTGGAGCATCCCTGATGACTAGTGCTTACCTTTATCTTACCTTGTACAGTTGCAAATCTCATGATTGTATGAATCATCCTTGACCTACAGAAAAATGATGTTACCTTTGAATAAAGCAATGTAAGGAACATAGCCATTCATAAGTCTAAATAAAAGTATGTAGTTGAGGAAAATGTAGAAATAAGAGGTAGAGATCACTTTCTTCCAAAATATGACTATACTTTTTAACCCACATTCCCTACAGTATACCTACACTATAGTCCTAAGTGGAATTATGCCCTTCTAAGTCCATTAAAGTATATGGCCTTAGAAGGGTATAACTGTACTGTTAATGTATCTTGCCACAATATGATAATGAAGTTAAAGCCACATACATGGGCATTTTGATCTCTGCCAAGACAGGAGGCAAATGCTCTTTTTGTAGCAGGAACTCCTTTGCATATTAGGTGACACACCCCTAATGTATCCAATGCTCCAAGAGCTTACAGAGCTCTTCTTACAGGGGCTGCTGTAAGCTCTTGGAGGATTGGCTACATTAGGGGTGTGTCACCTAATATGCAAAGGAGTTCCTGCTACAAAAAGAGTCCTAGAACAATCACCACTTAAGCCACTTATGCTATTCCATGTGATGTACAGAAAACATTTCATCTTTCCCAAAGACTTGCATGAGTAAGATGGTAGGTGAACCCAGAAACTTCTCAATCATCAATACATTAATTTGTTTTCAAATTACTTCAGTGAAATAGAATAACTTGAACATCAGATCGAAAATGTCTTGGAAGCCTAGGAATTTGTGCACACCATGAAATATGACTTTATGACTGTACCTAAAAGGCAATTTTAAGCAATTGACAGAGCCACCCTAGCAGAGTCACACCCTTCTTCAAACAGTGTCTCTCTGCTGAGGATGGCAGTGTAAAAGTTCTTCAAGAAAACAGAGAGACTGTGGTAGGGGCTACCCTCTGCAAACAAAGATACTGGGATAAAACTAATAAGCCCAGATGTTCATTTGCACATTTTTACACCCATAGTTTGGTGTAATAGCACCTGCATTGCTTCCACAAAGCACTTGCTTAGTTATCTGTTGCTCTGGCACTTCTGTAGAACTACGCAGGTTGTCAGTACCCAGAAATTCAACAATTTCACAATTTCTCCACAGTAAATATTTTAGCACTTCATTAGGAAGTATGAATAACTACAGAATGTCTCACAGCAGCAGGGAGATAATGAGGAACTAACAAGCATTAATGTGGCACTTTGCCCAGAGCAGAGCAAGCTTCCCTTTTGCTAGTCATCAAATGAGTATTCTTGTAGCATCATCTGTGATTGAGACTATATACCCCTTTGGAAATCTAAATTGCTAATCACTGCTAATCATTATTACTGTAGTACCTTTTACCATTTAGCTTCTGAAAGTCTGAATTGCTTTTTTCATTAACGAGACCACACCCATCATCAGCTTAACTGGTATATTAGAAAATAGGCTTGGTGTTGCCAGAATGTCCCAGCATTTTAATGTTGCAAGTAAAAGACATGTGAGGATTGGTAGGGGAGAATAATTTCCTTCCTCCCCTGTTCCCCATCACTTTTGCTCCACTTTTCCTTCCTCCCACCTTCCACTCTGGCTCCGCTCCCCCCTCTCACCCATTGCTTGTTCATTCTTTGCCATCTCCAGTCTTGCTTCCTCCCACTCCTCCACTTTCATCATGTAATATGACCAAAATATCACAAGGCTGTACTACAAGACATCAACAGCCATTTACCCTACCTTGCCCTTGGGTGGGTCCACTGTACTGATATTTTGATTCACATGATGGGGTAACCCATGGTTACTAGATATGTGGGATATGCATGGGATTTTGATCCACAAGGTATAGTCTCCTACTTGGTCTGCAATGCAATGCAATGTAGTACAGATTATATTTGAGAGATTAACCAGCCTGAGACATGTTATGGGAATTTATCTCCTTGAAACAGAACTACCCAGCTGCTGGTAAAAACAGCAGCTACAGGATCCCCACTTCCTTCTATAACATTTGGGGCAACTTCCTAATGTCCTGACAGCATAGTCCTGGGTATTCCCACCCATTCCTTGTCTCCATATCACTGGCTGCTGGAGAGGGGGCAGGACAATATCCAACACAGGGACACGGGGAAACTAAATATGTCCCGTTGTTTTCAGCAGCACCTGCCCCTTATGTGTAGCTCTTCACTAAGGCTCTGAAATAGTGGTTACTGATTTCCCCCCTCCTGAAATTTATTTAGTGTTGCAAATAAACTGTGACACTAAAATCCATGGATGTAGAGCAGATGAAGCTGCCTGATACTGTATCAGTCCATTGGTCCATCAAAGTCAGTATTGCCTACTCAGATTGGCAGCAGCTCTCCAGAGTCTAAGGCAGAGATCTTTCACATCACCTACTGCCTGGCCCTTTTAACTGGAGATACGGGGGGTTGAACCTGGGACCTTCTGTATGCTAAGCAGAGGCTGTTTCACTGAGCCACAGCCCACTCCCCCTTTTAAAAGTCAGTATTGTCTAGCTGCGGTGGCTCAAGTGGTTAAGACACTGAACTGCAGGCTGTGGAAGGTCAGTAGTTCAGCGGTTCAAGACCCGGGTGCCGCAAGATGGGGTGAGCTCCTGTCTCTAGTTCCAGCTCCTGCCAACCTAGCAGTTCGAAAGCAAGAAATTGCAAGTAGATAAATAGGTACCACTTCGGTGGGAAGGTAACAGCGTTCCGTGCGCCTTGGTGTTTAGTCATGCCGGCCACATGACCACGGAAACGTCTTCGGACAGCGCTGGCTCTTCGGCTTTGAAACGGAGATGAGCACCGCAACCCTAGAGTCGGATTCGACTGGCTTTCGAGCAAGGGAACCTTTACCTTTACCTATTGTCTAGTCAGACTGGCAGCAGCTCTCCACGGTCTCAGGCAGAGGTCTTTCACATCACCTACTGCTCGGCCCTTTTAACTGGAGATCCTGAGGGTTGAACTGAGACTGACTGCACGCCAAACAGAGGCTCCTTAACTGAGCCAAAGCCCTTCCCCCAAGAGAACACACACATGAAGGGTTGCCAGGTCTGGGTTGGAAAATACCTGGAGAATTTGGGGGTGGATCCAGGAGAGGGCGGGGTTTGGGGAGGGGAGGGGCCTCAGCATGGTACAATTCCATAGAGTCCACCAATGTTCCCACTAAGCTGTGGAGTCTTGTGAGCAAAAATTCTGTTTTGTGAGCTACTGGCATTAAAGTTAAGAGCGAGTTATTTGGCTACTGGATAAATTAGTCTACTCTGGAACCATCCTTCCTAAGACAAAAATGTGTGAGCCGGAGGCTAAAAAACTGTAAGCTAGCTCACACTAACTCAGCTTAGAGGGAACACTGGAGTCCCCCCCCCCCTCCAAAGCAGCCATTTTTCCCAGGGGAGCTGATCTCTGTCAGCTGGAGATCAGTTGTAAAAGCTGGAGATCCCCAGGCCCCACCTGGAGTCTGGCAACCCTAAAACTGCCTGATACTGAAAGAACAAGATGGAAAGAACAACAGTCCACCTCACACAGCCTTATAGATGGTGTTTTGAATGTGATGTTGGTGAGGCAAAATGGGACTTCAGCAATGGGACTTTGAACTCAAATAGCATCTCATTTATACAGTGTGGCTACTGATGAACTGCAGCTCTATATATTCAGCATACCAGAAGTTCTAGATCTCAGGCAGGTATTACAGTAGAATGCAAGTTAAATCTTTCGGTCCCAATAACCAGAACCTTAAAATCAATACTTTTGTTCCATGAAATATATATAAGTGATCTCTCAAATGCTAGAAGGAATTATAGTTCATGTTTCCAGCACTTCTTCCAGTCCTTGTTGACAATTAAATAATTCCTTTCAGTTGTCAAACATTTAATAGCCTTTCCAGGTGACTTGTCGAACTCATCGAGCTCAATGACTTGTCTGCCTTCTAAGGACTAAAGTAGAGCAAATATCATCTCACCAACAGTAGCGCTATATACCATCTCCATGTCTCTTCTCTATGTACTCAGTGTAGAAGTAAATCAGCCTTCCTGTTTATAACTCCTCAATTCCATTCCATACAATCTTGTGAGTCATAATTTTCCCCCCTGAAATAACATAGAAAAGAGCACAACAGGTTCACATCCCAGACTAGGCTTTCTAGCAGTGGCACCCCACAGGCCGGACACCTGTTCTCCTAATGCACACAAACCAAAGCTTGGGCACTATCCCAAATCAGCAAAGATATGTTCATTCCAATACTAAAGAACAGGAACAGTGCAACTGCCCATGTCGCAATCATAAGCATGCTAGTGCCACTTCACTCTCATGAAGGCACTTCTTTACTCACTATCATTATATCCCATCTCTCTTTGTCAAAAGAATACTTCAAGGCAGCTAACAAACACAGTTCAGTGAAAAATGGCAGTGGAAGCTCCCTTGTAGTCTTTCCTCTCATCTCCTGCAGAGTGGTTGGAGAGAGGCCAGATGACAGTTGGCCATACAGGCTGGTGGAAGAAAACTTATATGCAGAGTGGTGGCAGCAACCTTGTATAAAGTCAGTATTAGTCAGCACTGGACTGCTAATAGAAAGGTGATGGAACTTTTAAAAATGTCATAAAGAAGCAATATTTTAACTTTAAGAGGCTTTCCACCAAGTCTCCCGCTGATGAGAGATTCCTACCAGTAGTACTGCTTTTTAGAGAAAGTGTGTGAAAACAAAAAACAGTGGGTGTAAAATTGCTCTCTCAAGGATTGTTTTGGACTTGTATGTGAATTCCAGAGACTAATGCTTTACAAGGGTGTATATAGATACCCAGGTAGCTGTTTTAAATATACCTGTAAGAAGTCTATACCTAATATAAGCAATACATATATATTTTGTTCTAGTGAGATTTGTTTTCTGACCCTTAAAGAACGTATTTCTTGATATACTGAAGGATCAGGAATTACTGCCATGTCGGTTCCATAAAATGAGAGGAATAAATGTGACATCTTTTATGTGACTTCAATCCTTCAGTGTTATATTGCTCTCCAAGTGCAGAATCAGAAAAACACGCCCTGAACCATAGCTTACATAGGGCCTCTTCCAATGTTACTTTTCTTGGCATAAGAGTTGCACACAGCACAAATTCTTCCCACTGCTCAGAAGTAACATCAGATTACTTACCCCTGGAAACTGAGGCAATGAGGGCAAGGGAAGGAGCTACATCATGGGCTCCTCCCACATGACCTAGAGTTTCTGGCATTACTTTGTGGTGGAGGAAGGAGTCATATTTTAGCACCTTTAGTCTAAGACAAGATAGTGAAAAACTGGCATGACTGGGCAGATGGTATCTCTTAACTAAGTAACATATCTTGCCCAAGCATGAAGCTCACTTGATTCATGTTAGTCAATGGCAGACAACAGATCACTTTACCACATAGAAAATTAAGGGGATGTTACGGACTGCACTTTAAAATCTTATAAGGCTGTGTAAACAGGTAATGGACTGTGAAGGGGTAATGCCTCACAGAGCCATACAGGCTGCTTCAAGAAATCCAATTGGTTAGCATTAGTTAAACAGAGAAAAGACTTGAGACTTGAGAGCTGAGGAGAGAGCAGTCTGAATTCAGCCCTGTATGAGAAGAGTCTAATACTGACAGAGTCTGAGTCTAGCCCTAATGGAGAAGGGTTTTGTATTGACAGGGTTCATGTTTAGCCATGACTGAGAGCACAGATGAAGTACTGGGAAGGTTGTCTAGAGGAGTGGGTAGTTAGGTGAGGACTCCTATTCAGGCCAGTATAGGGGATAAATCTTCTACTGAGATAAGAAATTCTCTACCCAGTTGGAAAAGGGAGATTGCTCTGAGGAGTGGGGTGATCCCTGGTCAGATGGTGTGTTTAGAAACTGCCTTTTAAATCCTAAGGAGTCAGTTAAAACTCAAGAGTACTGGTCTGTTTAGTAAAGGAATTTGGGTACTGGACAGAGTATCCCTGTCATCTGGAAACTAAAAGAGTCAAATACGCTCAAGAAAGTACACTGAAACAAAACCCTCTCATTTTAAATATTCTAAGACCCTGTGAAAAACTTAAGAAACTCTCAGTTGCTTGAAATGTATGAACTGTAGTCTGTACCTATATTGATTTACCTCAAAAATTGCACCCCTGATTTCATCTGACCTTTCCACTCTACATTAAATAAAATATTTTGCTATTTTTGAACTTTAAAAAGCCTTGAGTACCATTTCAGTCATTTAAGGGGGATCTCAACCAGGGTTCCCTCTAAGCTGAGTTAGTGTGAGCTAGCTCACAGTTTTTTAGCCTCCGGCTCATACATTTTTGTCTTTGCTCAGGAAGGATGGCTCCAGAGCAAACTAATTTATGCAGCAGCCAAATCACTCACTCACAACTTTAATCCCAGTAGTTCACAAAGTAGAATTTTTGCTCACAAGACTCCTCAGCTTAGAGGGAACATTGATCTCAATCCTTCCCGCAGGTTCCTGGGCTGAACGAACAGCCAAAATATCATACTGTGACAGGGTGGGACAGCCAGAGTCCTTCAGCAAAGAAGAAAACATATTACTAGGGCAGCTCAGTCTGTAAAGGGAAAGAAAAAGGGAGGGAAAATCTTGCCTCTGAGGGAGGGAAGTGGGCAAGGTCGGCATAGGGGAACATCACTTTTTAGGCTACATTTAGGTGATTTCAGTACAACAAAGCCACTTAAGAGGCAAACATGGTCTTCCTGGTTCACAAAGGTTTCTCAGCTCACCTTGAGCAACAAAGGACCTGCAGATATTTGAAGAAATGCACCTCAGAAACCTCTCTACCAATGAAGTATATGGGGAAACCCTGATGCATTTCTCCTCTATATAGTAGCACACATGGAGATCTGCTGAGGGAACAAGGGGTTTCAGTGCACTAGGCTAGCCATAGTTCTGGAACTGTGGATCCAGTATCTCGCTCCTTTTCTGAAGGATACTCTGTGTATTTACAAAAGAGAGCAGGGTTATCAGTGCTACTTTTTTGGAACAGTTCTGCATTAACAAGAAAGCTACAGCTATGTACAAAAATAGCATTGTTTGAGCAATATTGAGTTCTTGAAGAGGCATGCTATCTGTATTCTGTTTAAACAATTTTTGCTCCATGATCAAGTCAGGGGAAATTCAGTTCTCAGGTTCAGAAGCTTGTTATACACAGTGCTGTTTGGCTGGCATCTGTAACATCATAGCCCCATCCCACCTACCCCCCAAGCCAGATCTTCAGGTATATTTAATCATCTTTTAAAATAATTGATATGTATGCCAGTCCTGGCATAGCAAACATGCAAGGAAATAAACCTCACCCTTTGGGACAACATGTTGTGACTAATTCTGTTTTAATGTTACATTCAACTTTCCATTCATTTTTTAAATTTCTCCCTCCAAAGTGCTCAGGTTAAAGAACATAATTTACCACCACCATTGATTTTGTCCTAATGACAGCTCTAAGTTACCCTATTCACAAGTTAAAGTGAACACACATACAATCCATGTCTAGTGTACACTTGATCATTCTTTGTATGTGTGTTCAGTAATTCTCATGTTGCAGCCAAGTCATGAACAGCTGAACCCTGTGATACAAATCCCACATTTATCCAGGTACTGTTCCATGGATTCATTCATAAAGTGGGCATACAAACAGACGTACACAACTACACACAGGGTGTACAAACATTCACTGTAATATGTGAACAAGGGTATGGTGAGATACACGTGAAATATACATGACGGGAAACAGATGAATCATAAATACATATGAATCATGCTGAATCAGGCCAGTATTGCCTACTTAGGCTGGCAGTGGCTCTCCGGGGTCTCAGGCAGAGGTCTTTCACATCACCTGCAACCTGATTCTTTTAACTGGAGATGCTAGTGATTGAAACTGGGACCTTCTATGTGCCACACAGATGTTCTACCACTGGGCTACAGCCCCTCCCCAGGTTCGCTGAGGCAGAGTTACTATAATTTGAACCCATATGCATAGTCCTAGTTTGCCACTCCAACCGCTATACCACACTGGCTCACAAGAGCTTTTTTCGAGCCCCTCTATCATGAAGCTACAAAAAGAGATAACAGCTATATAGCCTTAATGCATCTATAATTCTAAAATAAAATAAAATTGTAACAGTAGCTTTCTCAGTGAGAGTCACCAGTAATGACACAGAGGTTTCTTTGAAAGACAACTTGCTTACAGGTACTAGTCTTCCTCTCCAAGATGTAGTGACAGATCAACATTAGAAGTATTCTAGAGCAAAAGTGTCAAAATTGTTTGTTACGAGGGCCAGGTCTGACATCAAAGTTACATTGTTGGGCCAGGCTATGTCTGCCATAAAAGGAAATGCCAGGTACTGGAGGTATAAACTTTATAAATGACACAGGCAAACCCAATTGATGATATATTTTTTTACTCAAAATACAAGCAAAAAGAATTGATTTGTATGAGTGAAAGCAATTGATTTACTGGGGAATTCACAAAAGCCCCAATAAATGTATTTAATCATACACAAGACTAGATTTTTTCCAAGGAATACCATACCCTCCCCCTAGCCATTTCCTTTCATTTGTTGACAGCTTTGACCACACACATCTCAACTTGTGCACCTACACGCCCACCCCCCCAGATCAGCCTCCTGCCTTCCATCTCTCACAACAGTTGCTCCTGGGCCTCTGGACTGCATGTTTGACACCCCTGTTCTAGAGTTTATGTAAGCAAATCAAGAAGCCCGAGTGCCTTCTTTTGTTATGAACTCATTGCATATCCTAGAATGTGTCCCAGAATCTTCTGCAATTCACACATTTTTTAAACAAGCAAGTTAGTATATAAAGGAATTCCCTGAAAAAAAACAGATTTGAAAAACACTGGAGTAAGCCAACATATGAAAAATCTGGAGAAAATTCTTAACGTGGTGATTAACATTGTCTTCAGTAGAAGATGCTTTTCTTTAAAAAAAACACAGGCCTATTTATTTGGGGTTTCTTTCCTCTCACATTTGTATGAGGGCTGTCCTGGTTAACATATAACATGGAGTGTTCCAAGTACCATAAAAATAATGTGATAATTACAGCTGTCACACAATAAATAACCACATAGCAGTGGCATTATGTGCACTCATTGCGCAATAAACTAAATAGTCCAACAAACAACATTCCAGTTTAATCCAAAGGAAGACAACCATTCTAGAAGACGGAGAGAGAGAGAGAGAGAGAGAGAGAGAGAGAAAAAGGAGTTTGCTTTCATGGGGTGGGAAGGGGTGACCTCTATGGATGCTGCTGAAGCTGTCTTTGCTTCCTCTTCCCATTCACTGTTACAGTTAGATAGCTTTTACTGTGCTCTAAAATAAGGCTTATTTCTCTCATCTGAATGCACACATACTGGGAAATGCTCTTAGGGTTAAACAACTGCTGTTAGAGTCCACTGTCTGGTTCTAACAAATATTTCATTCAGTTTTGGCAAGGTACTTATTAATGACCCTGCAACACTATAAAAGGCTTTTTTGCAGTGTCTGGTCTGAATTGCACTACTGAAGTTTCTGGGCCACAAACTTGCAAAGGCTTTGCAACTTTCACAAAAGGACAAAAACTGAAGACAGACTAAGCACCATTATGCCCAGTTTGGGAAGATGATCATATAGTATCTAACTAGCCATCTGTCCATCCATCTATATGATAAATCCACTTCAACAGTTGTCCTTTCACCCCTTGGCAAACTGTGCTTAGCCAGGGATGTCAGAAAGAAACAGCAGGCAGCTATCATCTTGAACCTGTTGTAATACTTCCTTGGCCAATATCAGGTTTTTAAATGTTCTTCCTAGTGTTTCGCATGTTCATAAAGTAGCAGAAAGTACAGGAGAGTCATTTATGGGTTCTGTGAAGAAGAAACCACTAGAGAACAGGCGGTGCCCATGTAAAAATCTATTTATTTTCACAAATCTTGGTCAAGTAGTTATTTACAAGTTGTAGCAAGAAGTACAGGCAGTATGAGCTTCCAAGGATCTTCAATTGAGTCCTTCTAAATCTGAACAAATCTCTAAATAGGACAATATATCCTTCCCCTCCCCCACCAAGGTAAACATTTCCTCATGCACATGGAAAAGTGCAATCCCAGGAAATCTCTCCCCCTCCCCAGCTGGCTGATAATCAAACCAAGCCAAACCTAAACATTTCCTTCTCAGAAAGGAAATCTTCATGGTGACTCATGCAGAGTTCCACAGATACCAACCCCATTACACCTAGGACTGAGCTCTAGTTCTCCTTCCATACCACTCTGTAGCATCTTTTCTGATCCGTTCCACTGATAGTTGGTATTACGGTTACAGAAACGGGGCATTCCAGGGCCCTGGAGCGCAGACCCACCTACCTCCTGAATAGAACTCCAGAGACACTGCAACCAGACTTTGAACTGAGCTATGAACCCCAGATTTACATTAAGGGGGGGGCCCTCACAGGCAGAGGAAATCCCAGTGGCCCCTACTTCCTCTTCTATTTCTCATCTTTCTGTCACCCCTTTCTCCTTCCCCAGCCTCTCCAGCCTGTTACCACTGGTTTCTCCTCTCCCACCTCACATTGTTCCTTTCCCCTCCTTCCCAGACCTCTCTGATTCTCCTCTCCCTACACCTTCCAGCTATTGTGGCTTTCTTTCCTTACCTTCAGATGCTCCTTATTACGGTATTTTTAAAAATAAAAGGGCCTAATTGTATGGGGTTGCTAGGCAACTTTCTAATGCTGACCGTGATCTTGTGAGATATAAGCATGACCTGTACAGACACAATATATAATAACAGTAATTATCCTGTTATTCAGATTACGGTTGTATTTTAGCCCCATTGTATTTTTTTAAAAAAATTAATAAAATTGTATAATCACATTAAAAAAAACAAACCATACCCATATTAGTATTAATGGGACCATAACACTTTATATCAGTGTCACAAACATACTCATTCCAGCCTTCCCCCTTTTAAAGGCTTGAAAGTCAATAACACCACACCTATAAAAATAACTACTGAAATCAGAATGAAGCACAGTTCTAAGAAAGCCACAGTGAAAATCAAACAAAAGAAAATCCTAATATTTTAAAATGAGTCTCAGGTTTGTATTCCTAGACAAGGAAAATGTCATCTGGAAGCTGACCACCAGGAAAATGCCTCTGTTACTGACATTGCAACAGATATGAGGTTGCCACTAGATTATAAGTGCAGCTAGCCAAGTATTGTCTGCTCTGGATCTCAGCAGCAGTCCTGTCTACATATGCAACAGGCAGAAAATAGTGCACTATTGGGGGGGGGGGCTGATATTATTTCTAGATGCTACCATTAAAAAAAATTAGTAATAATCCCAGCTACTAGAGATGGAAACTAGTAAGACCTCTTTCTCCCAGGCATACTAGATTTATTCTAGCATGAAGCAGCTTATGTGAAAGTTACTGTAAAAATTGCCCTAATTAATTATGCTCAAACACTTCCTGATTGCAATCATTTTGAGAGCTGTTTGGATGCACATGAGGGCCAAACTAGACTTTTGGAGAGGAATGTGTCCGTTTAAAAATGCTGTGAGGAGACTGAGTCCTGATCAGTGCACTGGGACCAGTTGATCTTGTTTTCCCCCTCCCCTCTTCAAGCGGTGAAACAGCTGTTGGGGGCTGTTTAGGCACTTGAAAAGGCTCAGGGGTGAACAAGACTGTCTGGTCCCACTGTACCATATGATGGCACTTTTAAATAGCCAAAGTCTTCTCTAAAGTAGCATCAGTGGCCCTGGGTCAGGTCCATGGCTACTATAATGTCTAGTTTTGTTCTGAAGTAAATCAAATGTGTCCACTCACACAACTGCATTATTTTCACACACTATTAGATTTCTCCCTCCCGCTCCCTGCTACCGCTTCCACATTTTAAAAGGGCACATAGTAAAATGAAAAAAGTCTGACTTTTCAGTTGAAACTTACTACTTAGTGTATCTGTATGCCTTCATATCTAACAAGGCCCAGCTAATACTGAGATCATTTCTTGAATAAATCCCATTGACTGCACAGGAACAAAAAACAGGCAATGCAATCCAGTCGTGATGTCAGGTGCAAAAAGGGAATGCATTGCAAGGGATTCCATGCTTCACACAAGGCTCTTTTTGTAGCAGGAACTCCTTTGCATATTTGGCGGCACACCCCTAATGTAGCCAATCCTCCAAGAGCTTACAGTAGCCCCTGTAAGAAGAGCTCTGTAAGCTCTTGGAGGACTGGCTACATTAGGAGTGTGTCACCTAATATGCAAAGGAGTTCCAGGGGAATACTGGCTCTTCTCTGGTGAATGAGATTACTTACTTCTTCAACTGGGCACCAAAGACCTGCAGACTACAATGACCAAGCAATTACTGAGCAGGAGGGAAAGCTGCTCCCCTTGGTACTGCACTTGTGATGAACTTTACCAGGGAAATTGAGGTGATCTGATTAGGAGTTTAAGTAAGATATGTTCTTTTATAAGGATGTTCATCACTTGGTGAGGATGTTCACTATTCCCATGTCTACCTTTAGTCCAAAGTCTACTCTACTACTATAGGACTTTAGGACCCCATTAAAGGTAGGGCCAACTCCAGGTTTTGGGGATCCCTGGACAAGATGATATCCAGTGCACTCCTTACCTAGCTGCATGCACACTCCCCACAGGAGGAGAGTGTATAGAATTGCTCTTCTGCACTTTTCTTGGCACCAGCAGGGCCATAGCCCATTCCCTTTAGCACAAATCTCTGCAGAAAATGGGGAAGGTATGTTCCCAGTGATGATCCTCATCCCTTTCATTACTTTATTTTTCATTTTAGATTGCCACATGACTAAGAATAGGGCCAACTGGAGAAGTCCCTGCCACATCATATGGGTCTGTGTGATGATCTGCCATTCGCTGTACGACAGGCACCTAAGGAAGCAGTGGAGCATTTCACGCACTTCATTTAGTTCTGCAAGTACCAATGGAGCTTTAAAGGTGTACAAAGGAGCCATATTCCATCCCACTCCCTCCAGAGCTCAGAGGTGCCATTTGCTTGTCGGTCCATATACGTAAGTAAGCAGCAAGGACAGCCGGAAGCACAGCCGCCACCGCCACTTGCCTAGCCCCCTCTAAGCCACAGAGAGAGCGATGGCATGACTGGACTTCCTGTTGGAGCACATGGTGTAATTCCTCCCTCTGCCAGGGTGGCAGGAGGAAGGAGAGAAGGAGCTGCCCAAGCCTTCCATTGAGGGAGGAAGGAGGGTGGAATCCTTCCACCCATGCTGCCATTCAGAGAATGCATCTTGGGCTGGCAGGCTCCCCGGGCCCTAGCAGCTGATGATGATGTCAAATCCTGGTGCCAGGGTTTGAATCAGAGACCTGCTGCATACAAAGCATGTGTTCCAATCTTTCCCACCCTTGTAATGTCTAGAGATACAAAACTGTTTTCTTTCTTTCATTGTGCCACACATTTCCTCATTACTGTTCTGCTTCATGGGCTGCCACTTGCAGGGCTAGGAAAAACAGTAGGATGACATCACGCACTTCTAGACATTACCAGAGGGAATGGGATGTGGGCCTGTTGTATCTGGCTAACAGCCACACCCCTGCTTGTTCCAGACTGTTGAGATGGAAATAGGGAAGAAGGCCCAGTCTTCTAGCATCAGAACATAACACAAACTGATATTGCCTAGAAGTGAGATGAATGCATCGGCACCACTCTTGCTCATATGGTAACATAAAATGAAAATGAGAAAATATGAATGGATGCTGAATCTCAATCTGTATCAAAAGTGGCCACCCATAAAAGCACAGTGACTACAAAGGTGGGTCAAACAGGCTCCTGGAAACTGGATGCCATACAAACACCTTTCCTGTTCAAAAATATGACAAAGGCAGACAGCATATAAGCAACTAAAGACTTTTAATGTGTGGAGACTCGATTGCTATACATCATTGACCACTCCCTAGGTGATCTCTATTATTTTTTTTCTATGCATACTTTTCTTTTAAAAAGCAGCAGGACTGGGATAAAGATTTGTTAACCACAAATCCTCTCCATCTCTTAAAACAAAATGCAAATCAGGTAATTCCATAAAGCTTTCATAATATGCAAAAGAGCTATAATCTACTAAAATGCATAGCTGAAGTAAACATTTATTCAAACATCACATAAACAATGAGTGAATACAGTGCAAATCTCCAAAGATTTGACTTAATATACCTTTGTTCTTATTAGCACTTATAAAGAGCACAGGATAGCAATGAAGAGGGATTTTATAATGCTTTTTAAAAATTACTTATTCCCAATGACTGCACACTGCTATTTTGTGCTCCAGGAATTATTTGGAGAAATCAGCGCCCAGCAAGAGAGCAATGATGGCTTAAGAAAGAATGGGTAAGAAAAAGAATAAATATTTAAATATAACTGAACACCAAGATATATTTTCACATAGAATCATCTAAGCACTTTTCGTTTAACTGGATTGTACTCTTGGCTATGCATCAAGCTCTACTCCATAATGTTTTTATTTGCAACGTGACACTTTGGGGATTTACCAGATTTAGCCAATTAAACGTTGTTTGTAGGGGGCAACATTTGTTGCAATTTTATGTCCCATTTGAAAGGATGTTTCTCTATATAGATTCCAACCCATGTCTATGAGGGCAGATCCAACTTGGTTTGGTGTTGTGATACACATAACCAAGAGAGAGAAGTATCCCAGAAACACTGTTGAAATGAGAGTGGACTACCATTATGTGGACTACCAAGAAGCAGCATGAGCTAGAATACCACCAGTCTGACTGACAAGGGTCAAAGGGGTCCAAGTTCTGTTCCAAAATCCCAACCCAAAGGAGGTATTTATGTGAACCCAACACATATACCTTAATCTCAAAGACACAACAGATATACAGAAGATGTTAGCAATATACTTAGATCTCTAAGCCTCCCCTCTTCTTTCTGCAGTAAATATAGTACTGACATTACATTTTCTACAAGTCAGTAGCAGTTCCTTGGCCCAGTCCTGCTGTACATGTCCAAAGACAAGAGCCCAGCAGTCTGGTTTCCATTTTCAGAAGTCTCTTCAAAAGGAAGCAACCGGTAGGTTGGCTGGTGGGTCAACATTTCCTGGTCAATTTCACTTCCTGTCACACTTAGCATGGTCTCCATTTCTCCTCAGAAACAGTTCTTCATCAATCAGCATTTGTACTGGGGCTGGATCAGACTGCCTGCCTGCCTGCCTTTCTGCCTGCAGCCCTACCCTACTGTTTGGCATCTCTGAAGTAGTGTCCCAAACCGAGGCATCCTGAACCAGATCCTTTGCAATGTTCTACAGTTCAGAATGTGCCTCCATTACATTTTTATGTCCCATGATATTTTTTTCCCAAGGAGTTCAAGTTAACAAGCATGGTTTTCCCCTCACTACTTACACAACAACTCTGGGAGGTAGGTTATGCTGAGAGGGACTGGTTCTGTGTTTCCAGAACTTATAGACAAGTAGAGGTTTGAATCCAAATCTCCATAGTCCTAGTCAACAACATTCTATGCATGACACCATTCCTTCAGCAGATACTCACTGCTCCTTTAATTTAGGCATTCAGGATGCTGGCTATTTGGGGATAAAGGTCAATAGCAATACTTTGAATTAGGCCTGTGTAGCAATTGTGAGCCAGTGTAGACGGAACAAGACTAGAGAGGTGATAGTCCCTACAACCAACTCCAGTTAACATTCTGTCCCAACTGTAGCTTCCAGACAGTCTTCAAGGACAGCCCCATGTAGAGTGTGTTACAATAATCTCATCTAGATGTCACCAGGGTATGCACTACAGTGGCAATATCTTTTCCACCCAGGAAGGGCTGCAGCTGGCTCACCACCCAGAGCTGTGAAAGGTGCCCCTGGCCACCACTCCCACCTGTTTATCCAAAAGGAGGCCTGGGTCCAGTAGTATCCTCAACTTATGAACCTGCCACTTTAGGGGGAGTGCAGCCCTATCAAGAACCCCATTCCTGGGTCAGACCTTCCCCCTATCACCTGTTCTTCAGGATTAGGTTTCATGCTTACCCCAGAGTTTTCAGTACATGGCCTGCCAACCTTTCCTCCTTTCACTATACCAGGGGTGGCCAAACTGCAGCTTGGGAGCCACACGCAGCTCTTTCACAGAGTTTAATTTCATGTTAATAAAAAGCAAATTTGCATATTTTTCAATTAAAACGTGTGTGTAATATTTGTTCATGTCTTGCGGCTCTCAAACATCTGACATTTACTCTGTGTGGCTGTTATGTTAAGCAAGTTTGGCAACCCCTGCTCTATACCAACAATAAATAAATACACTCATGGTTGCCATAACAGTCAGCCAATTAAATAGCAATACTAGGCAGGTCTACTCAAAAACCTACACTGGTCTATTCAATCTAATTTGAATTAACACCGAGGCTTTGAGAGGAAAGTTTAAATGGAACAGGAAAACAGTATTTCTGCTCAAAGTTTCTCTGTCATTCTCTAAAAATGACCTGTGCCTCAAGGATCCTTATCTATAAAATGGGACTTATAAATACTATAAATACACAGTTACTTAACAATACAGTGGTTATATGTGTGTGAAATGTATTTTATTTACCTTTTATTCTGGGGCTTCTCTCATCAACCTTTGCCATCAGGGCAGTTTGTGTGCATACTGGTTTTGCTTCCTATGTTGATGGACTCTGCCTCTTCCCCAGATGTGGATGCATAAGAATGTTCCTTTTTTCATCTAACATGTTTTGGCCCAAGGTCACCCAGCAAGCTTCATGGCCGAAAGGGAATTTGAACGTAGTTCTTCCCAGTCCTAGTCTATCACTCTTAACCACCACACCATACTGGCTCTTCATCTGTGAAGTTTTAGAGGGCATGCTAAAAAATGAAAATAAACAGTGAGAAGAATTGCAGGAGTATACTTTTAGCAACAAAGTACATTGTTTTCATTTTAACAGATTTCTTAGCCAAGAAAATACTATACATTAATATATCTATCTACCAAA
>NW_015172019.1:938126-948135 GCF_001447785.1 Gekko japonicus | reverse complement strand
AGGGGGGGGGGGGGGGGGGCGGAATTAACAGTTCCAAAAAGATACACAGTGAAAGGGCGGAACTTCACATTCTCAAATTAATGTCAGATTCCCATGTGATGCAAACAGTATTTTGGAACATGTGTTGAAATCTAACAGGAGTCAAACTGACCCAAAACTCGCTATCTTCATTGCCACATTTGTGGATGAATGAGTTTTACGCTGGAGAAACAGCCTCCTAAGAAATGCACAAAGACTACAACAGCATTTTAAAAATAACTCTTCAAAACGCTAACAGTCCTAATATGTTGGTTTCAAAGTCAAGGAAAAGAATGTCAGGTTCTTTTTCCAAAGGACTACATTCTATTCAAAGTAGAATTCAAGGCATTCTGTGAAATCTGCATTGTGATGTATGACTTGACCAAGATGAGGAAGTCCATTGACAAAATGACAGACTGTGGCGATATTCAAAGCCAACCTTAGAAAGCCGTGTATGAATACAGCCCCACTGATCTTCCTCAGCCCCACTGTAATGCAGGTCACCGGCTACTCCTTTCAAATATATTTGTATTGAGGCACTGTTCATTTAACCATGGTGCATTAGTAACACAGAAAAAGGTAGCACAAAGATTCTGAACAGAAAGGTGTTAGGGGGAGCAGGCTCATAGAGAGCATTTGGCACTTCTAAAGGCCCCTTCCTATGAGTTACTGCCCTAATAAATGTGCAGCTAGGATTGGGATGCAGGAGCCCAGCCTATCAACACCCAGGAATCCATTTATCAGAGCAACTTCACCTGATGCTTGTGTGGCTTTAGCAAATCTCACTGAGTTAGCACAAACTTCTTCCTTTTCTGCCCTTGTTAAAATACAGAGGCTAGAATCCAAGTAACAGTAATGTTTGCTTTAATGGCATCTGACTTGCAAGGGGCACAGATACCCAAAGGATACTCAAAGATCGGAGGAAAGAAAAGAAGCACTGATTGTTGAAGGGCAGTTTTTCCCTTATCAAATGTTAAATATCTCCAGAGGCTTTCCTGCAAATCCTAGGCCCCGTTCACACGGAGGATTTGCCATCCTAAAGGCACAAATGGTAGGCGTATTTTCGGTGCGCGATCACACTGCAACATCTGGGAAGCGTAGCGCACCCATTGCCAACCCGTGGCATCCCGCCGAAGATGTGCAGTAAAAAAAATACCTCAGAAAGTGCAGTAGTATCCAGGAAACGCGCAGCAGGGGTGGGCGTCTGATCGCAGGAGCGCTAGTATCCCATGGCTTCCAAAGCCCATCCGAGTCCCATCGCAAACCAGATGGTTTTCCTAACTGCATGTGCATGAACACTAAACTGGAAGCAGTGCTGCTCTGTGGAACTGTGCATGCACACAAACACGGAATGCTTGCCGCACATCTTCTTTGCCAGCTCCAGCATTGCCATGTGATCACAAGCTTCCTGCCACTGCGCGAAGACTCGGGAGACCGTGTGATCGGGCTAAAGCGCTTTATTTTGCCCCGGGGCAAACAGCCACGCCTCCCCCCCGCGTTATCTGGCCCGTGTTACCAGGGCCCTATATACTCTAAAGAATGAGAAATTCTGCATTATGCTTACTGTAGTGCTATATTAGAGGACTGTCCAAAGATTCAGTTGGTGTAAAATACGCCATCAAGATTGCTGGCCTTAATACAGTTAGACTGGCTGGTCATTTGCTTCCAGGCACAATTCAAAGTGCTGGTTCTTACCTATAAAACTGCAAATGATATGGGGCCAAGGACCAGCTCCTCCACTACAAATATTCATAGCAGTTAAATCCAAAGCCACCAAAAGGTAGGAAACTAGGGGGAGATATTTCTGGGGCCTAAGAACTCAGGCAGTCTACCAGCCTCATTTTGATGTTATGTAAAAACAAGAGAACAGACAATATGATGTCTGTGGATTTGGAGCACTAGCTTAAATATTAGAGTTTCAGCTAGGAATTTTTAAAAAACCCACTGACATTAAAATTTTGCTTGAAATTATAGGAATTGAGGTATGAAGAATCCACGTGAGAATTCATGCCAATATTCTGACTGCATTCTGTATTTCTGTATGTAAAAGAACTGTGACAATTTAGCGCTTAGTAATATATTGTGTACAAAAACTGTCTTTCAACAATTCATTTCTCTTGGTGACGTATTGGAAATATACTGTTGATTCACTTCATCATGAGGCTATGCTTACAGCTATGTTCTTCAGTGGGCTATAATTGCTGAATGCATTCTGTATGTGACAAAACCAAAATAGGACCCACGGTAAGTAGGAAATACCAAAAATCAGCAAATATCGTGCTACAGACGATTATAAAATATCTCAAGTAATTTTATATATTGTTGTTTTATATTTTAACAATTTATTCACCATATATTATTTATCGTATAAGCCTTAGTACATAGAAAGAATCATATATCAAAACGTCTAGCTATCGTCTCTTAATATATCACTTGAGACACAGAGGGAAACAGCCAAATTGCTAGACTGTATCCCCTAGTCTTGAGGTGGGGTTCGGGGGTCGTTTTGTAGAAAAAGAGCTAGGGGAACTCATTAGCATAACTCATTAGCATATGCCACACCCCCTGACATCACCGGAAGTGTGTCATAAGGCCACACCCCCTGACATCACCGGAAGTGTGTCATAAGGCCACACCCCCCGCCCCCAACGGTCCCGGCCGCCGCCGGCCTTGCAGCTCCACCGCTGAGTCCCATGAGGGGCCCGGCGGTGGTCCTGCAAGGCCGGCGGGAGTGCAAGGAAGCCCCGTGAAGGCCCTGCCTGGCCCCAGGCAGGCAGGGGTGGGGAGAGGCAGGGAGGAAGCAACTTACCCTCCCTCTTCTCCTGCCTCCTCCTGGCTGAATGAGGGCCGGAAGCGGGGTGGCCAGAAGCAGGGGGCGGGGCTTCGTCATGTGCCCCACCCCCCATACCTCACCCGGGGAACTGCGATCCCCCGCGATCCCCCCCGAAATGACCTCTGGGTGGGGTGATTGAAATGCTGTAGTGATGCCAGGATGATTCAAGGATGGGACCTAGAAAGGGACCTAGAGAGGGAGGAGTTTGAAGAGAGGAGGGAGCTCAGCAGGGATGTGATGCCACAGAAGTTGTCATCCAAAGCAGCTGTTTTTCTCCACAAGAACTGATCTCTGTAGTCTGGAAATGTCTTGTAATCCTGGGAGAGCTCCAGGTCCTACCTGAAGGCTGGTGACCCTACAATGAACCCATGATGGGATGGTAGATTATAAATTCTCGAGACATGGAGAAAATTGTCTCTTGCATCTTGCCCTTGACTTGGGACCACGTGCTATACAGGACTAAACTGTTACATCAGGATTCCATTTTGCCCATGTGGCAAGGGACAAAGAGGAGTGATCCAAACCACGAGAACTAAGATAATGTGGAACTTTCTACTGCTGCAACATCAAGTAATACTAGCCTGTCCTATTTAAACATCTTCTAGGACAAGTACTGAGGCTGCGGTCACACACACTAAATAATCCACTTTCAATGCAGTTTCCAACCAATACTCCCTCTAAGCCGTGGAGGTCTTACGCATGAGGTGTAGCAACTAGGCAGAACCTGTAAATGGCAGCACAACTACAGAGTGCTAGACGTGCAACTATGTTTAGCAGAAGGTACTCACAAAGTCACTGGTATCAGTGAGTGCTTTCCTGGAAGCCATTTTTTTGCCTGAGGCAAGGGTTCTTTTGAATGGAGGGGGTGTGTCCAGAAAAAGGCTCAGTGAGACAAGGTACATTGGCAACACAAATATATATATTTAATCTCAGGACAGAAAACAAGCTCCAACCTACTTAACTTCAGTTTCTTACATCCCTTTAGTCACTGGGGGGCTTCCTACAGCAACATCCATTACCAACAGGGTCTCCAATGAAGACCCCCCACACACACCTCTTTCTTTTTTAGACTTTATAGCCTGCTTAGGTGCAGCTTCCTAGTATGAGAAGGGCAAGAGTCCAGTAGCACCTTAAAGACTAACAAAATATGTGGCAGGATATGAGCTTTCATGAGTCACTGCTCACTTCTTCAGATACTTCTTCAGAACTGAGCAGTGACACTGCCACATATTTTGTTAGTGTTTAAGGGGCTACTTAAGGGGCTACTGCTACAGACAGACTAACATGACTACCCATCTTGATCTATCTTCCTAGTATGAGTATCACCTGGCAATCATGCTGGTCAGGTTCTAGTGCTTGCCCTTGACACTCCCTTGTTTCTTTTTCCATCAAGTCACTGCTGACTTATGGCAACCCTGTAGGGTTTTCAAGGCAAGAGACGTTCAGATATAGTTTACCATTGCCTGCCTTCATGTCATGACCCAGGTATGCCTTGGTGGTCTACCTTCCACATACATGCCAGGGCAGACTCTGCTTAGCTTATGAGATCTGTCAAGATCAGTCTAGCCTGGGCTATACAGGTCAGGGCTCGCTCCCACATCAGAAATGCTGAAGTTGAAGAGGAAGTGATCCTGCATCCACTGTGATGGACCTTAGCTGCCAATGTGCTCTAAGCCAAGCTAAGGTTACCTGACAAACCATTCCATCCTCTTCCTTGAGGGGTTCTTCCATGCTGGGTTAGACCCAACAGATCTGTTCAATTTTGGGGAAGGTGCCTTGAATAGGAAGAAGCTATCGCCATTTTCAGAACAAGCCAGGGATCCAGCCTGTTTCATATTTTGAATGGTTACCAGTTACAACACTAGCCATCCTTAGCACTGCATGAAGAATCAGATTAATTGTCTCACTACCTAGATTATTTAAAAGATTTACAATATGTTGTATCGAGTGTGTGTGTATGTGTTCTGTACATAATACACCTTGTGTAGAAATGGCTTTTGACAATAAGAATCACTTACAATATACATGGTAGAAATTGTACCATTGTTAATCTGTCACTCAAAGATCTTGTTATACATGAAGAGCACATCACATCCCTACACAACAGCCTTTTCTGTCAATCAAAAAGGAAACTCTATACAGATCTAACATCAATTTGATTATTAAATTGGCAGAGGCTATAAAACATTGTTCTGATGTGGTATCAGTCTGATCCAAGTTGCAGCAGAAGCCAGAATATAAAAGCTGCACCATAGCAGATCGCCAACCATTTCTCTTAATGCTGTGTCAATTACACACAAATCATTTTTTTTTTAAAAAGAAATTATTGAAGGTTATAGTAGGATGCCAGTAGAATACCTGTAGTGTTACAGACAAGTAGCTGGTGATCAAAAGGAAAAGAGTGTCCTTCGCTTTTCAGGGCCCCTTTCCCATGAGGATGGCAGTGATAATTGTGTCACAGCTGACAGTGCCAGGACATAGTGAAGGTATTGCCTCAGTCCCATCTAAGCTCCTTGATATTGTACTACAGAGAGGGAGATACAGGATAAGGTGGGAACAGGGAAAGGAAAAGGGTTATTTGAAATGGCAGAAGTGCACTATGGTCCTTGGTAGGATGTAGGTATGACAGGAAACTCTCCAGTTATACAAAATTAGTCCTACCATGTTGCCTCCCTGCCCAAGGTCCATCACACAGACAGGTCAATATATCCAAGAAGACATGGTAGTGCCCAACTGGATTATATAAAGGTGTGATACTTTTGTTACCTATGCAGAATTGTTGCAACTGAAAAATAGGTTCTCCATGGTTGGACTCCGTTGTAACACGTGCAATCACTAATCATGCAGGTAGCCTAGATAATAGATCAATTCCAAAAATTGTATCAGGTCTTCATTGGTGCAACACTGGACAGACGTTTCTGTGTTCCCAAAGGGATCCTTTTAATAATTTGTTGTTGTTGGAATTTTTAAATTCTGTTTTGTCTACACTAGTTGAAGTCTAGTTTAAACTTGCTGAGATGTACAATCCTTACCCATTGAATCGTCTGGCACTGGAACCTTGTCTCCTACGTATCCTTTGAAACCAGGCCCTCTTCTAGGGTTGCCAGCCTCCAGGTGGGGCCTGGGGATCTCCCGCTTTTACCACTGATCCCCAGCCGACAGAGATTAGCTCCCCTGGAGAAAATGACTGCTTTGAAGGGTGGGCTCCATGGCACTGTGCTATGCTGAGGCCCCTCCCCTCTCCTGGCTCCACCCCCAAAGTGTCCTGGTATTTTCCAACCCTGACTTGGCAACCCTACCCTCTTCCCTAAGCTGGTTACAAAATACGTTTGGAGTGAAGGGGCTAGCTACAAGTATACATCTAAGGTAACTTTATGAGCATGACACAATTCTATGAGCATGAAGGAGGCCTGGTAACAACACACCAAAGCCCCAGTGACAAAATGGTAATGGAAGGGTTAGGAAACATACATGGAGGACATGATATGAAAGTCCGTTCTCTGTATTCCATTAAGCTGAAAACCCTCACCTAACATCCTTACTTTTAAAATGTTCAAAAATAGCTTTCTAATAAGTCTCAAAGCAGCATTTCTGCAACTGATATCTACAAGGGGAGTTGTAAAGGCAGAGAGTAAGCCCTTCTAATGATAACTCATCTAATGTGAAAATGGAGTTTTGTCAGTTTTCTAGGACTGGGGGGGGGGCAAAGAATCTCCACCTTAGAGAAACCAGACGGAATATTTTGAAGGGAGGAAGGCAGTGTATTGTGTAGTGATGGGCATGAACCAGCTCACGAGCCAAAATCCAGGCTGGACATGAACTGGTTCAGAGCTACCCGATCTGCAATGCCCCCCCCCACCAATCCTCCCTCCAAGCTGTGGAGTCTTGTGAGCAAAAATTCTACTTTGTCATCTACTGGCCTTAAAGTTGTGAGCCAGCAATTTGGCTACTGCATGAATTAGTTTGCTCTGGAGCCATCTGGAGCCATCCTTCCTAAGCTGAGACAAAAATGTGTGAGCCAGAGGCTAAAAAACTGTGAGCTACCTCACACTAACTCAGCTTAGAGGGAACACTGCCCCCCACATGAGAAAACCCCCACCACACGACCCAGAGCCAGGCCCTCTCTTCCCGGCCGACAGCCCCAGGTGGGTCCAAGCCATGGTGAATCCCCGTGGCAGGGCTTCGGAGCTGCAAGGCCAGAGCTTCCCTCCAGGAAGCCACCCCACACACTGCACAAAGCTGGCTGGGACACAGCAGCAAGATGGTAGCCTCAGCATCCCTAGTTGTGTGGGGGGGCAGCAGCCACAAGTGCCAGTCCTCTGGGTTCCTCCCTCCCCTCACCTGGCCATGCGCTGCGTGGCCCACTGATGACTTCCCCGACAGGGTGAACCAGCCCTGGGAGGCCTGAATGCTCTCCCAGAGGCATCCCCTGGGGGGAAAAATCTTGGCAATGGCCCTGGGGGCCAGCTATTTAAACCTAAGAGCTGAGTGGCATGGATTCCACCACTTAGCTGTTAGGTTAAAATGGCTGGCTGGCAGCCATTTAATCCATTGGTTTTGCTTTCCCCCTTCCTGGGTGATCCCCACCCCCTTTCTCACAGCCACAGTGAGCCATGGCTAGCAGAAAGGGGGAAAGGAAGTCCATTTGTAGGTGATCCCCACATTTCTCCTGGCTCCTGTGAGCCTCAGCTGGGAGCACAAAGCTGGCTGGGACACAGCAGCAAGATGGTAGCCTCAGCATCCCTAGGTGTGTGGGGGGGGGGCAGCAGCCACAAGCCCAGTGCCAGTCCTCTGGGTTCCTCCCCCCCTCACCTGGCCATGCTCGGCGTGGCCCACTGATGACTTCCCCGACAGGGTGAACCAACCGGTACCAGGCCGGGCTGCCCCCAGCCCTGGGAGGCCTGAATGCTCTTCCAGAGGCATCCCCTGGGGGGGAAAATCTTGGCAATGGCCCTGGGGGCCAGCCATTTAAACCTAAGAGCTGAGTAGCATGGAGTCCACCACTTAGCTGTTAGGTTAAAATGGCTGGCTGGCAGCCATTTAATCCATTGGTTTTGCTTTCCCCCTTCCTGGGTGATCCCCACCCCCTTTCTCACAGCCACAGTGAGCCATGGCTAGCAGAAAGAGGGAAAGGAAGTCCTTTTGTAGGTGATCCCCACATTTCTCCTGGCTCCTGCGAGCCTCAGCTGGGAGAAAGGTGGAAGGGAAGTCCCTTGCAGGGCAATCCTCCCCTTTCTCCTGGCCCCAGGGAGCTGCGGTGGGGGAAAGGTGGAAGGGAAGTCCTTTCAAGGGCAGTCCCCACCCCCTTTCTCCTGGCCATAACTCACCACAGCTGGGAAAAAGGGGGAACCAAACTTGCCAGACCGGTTTGGGTGGGGCCCATTTGGGTTGGCTCAGTTTGGGGTTTGGTTCATGGGCAACCCTGAACCACGAACCAAACTGCCCTTTTTAGTTTTATACCCATGCCTAGTATTGTAAACAGTTCTGTTCAACCATCTCAAAAAGGCATTGTAAAGTTAGAAAATGTGCAGGAAATGACAATCAAAATTATCAAGGTGATGGTATACTTTACTATCTATACGTAAGGTTCAAGGAAAACTGTTTCAATGTATCTGATGAAGTGTGCATGTACACCCAGAATTAAACTTTGTTGGCCTTCAAGGTGCCACTGGACTCAAACTTCGTTCCATTGATTCAGATCAACACGGCTAAGTGCCTGACTAAGTATGTCTAAGCACTGGAGATTTTGAGTTATTTTATTGATTTAAAACATTTTTATTCCATATCTCCACCCAATTAGGGCCCTCAAGGTGATGAGCAGTTTAATAAATCAACTGTAGATCTATATATGTATCTAAAACAGCAATCAAAGCATAAATAGGAAGGAGGGTCAGTAAGGGAATGCTAAATTAAACAAAAGTCTTCACCTGCTGGTAGAAAATCAGTGATAGAGGGCAAGACGCAAACCTCCCTGGGGAGGGAATTCCACAGTTTTATCACCTCTCTTTTCCCCACCCACTGACCAGGTCAGACTGGGTCAAAGAGGCTTTTCCTGGAGATCTCAAGTAGTACCTTCCAGAAGTCTCTCTAGTCTTCGGTTCCTCCAAATCTCTGTTCTCTGCTTGGGGAGGGGGAGGGTAGACCATCCTATTGTCTTTAGCTGGACCTATTAGCATTTCTCAAGAGGTAGCTGCGGTGAGTCTGGGAAACCATTGAACTGACTTCGCCTCCCAGCTTATTCTCTGCCCAGAGAGAAAAACTTTTAAAACCTCCTGGTAAAGCTTTTACTCAGGTCAGACCTCTACCCAAAAATGCATTTCTTCATAACTTCAATGAAAAGTATTGCTATTGAGGTTATGTCTGGCGGTATAAGTCAACTGATCTGTGATTGTCATTTCACAGTTCCAAATAATCATGTCATGATATTAGGCCTCTACCACTGACCCTGAAACAAAGTGCTGTGTCTTATGTTTCATGCATTTGATTTTATGAATTAGTAATCTCTCTTATATATAATTGCCAAATGGTGGGGGCTTATGGCCTATGGGGTGGCGAGATTGCATGCGCTCCCACAGCCATTGGCCCGTCGGCTGCCAGTCAAGACTACTGGCGTGCCATTGGCCGGGTGTGCTGCTCTTCCCCGCCCACTCCCTCTTCCACTCTGCCCTGTCAGAATTCCTGGCTTTGTCTCTTTGACGAAGACGCTTCTCTTGCTTGCCTCCTGTGTGGGTACTTAACTTTTCCCTCAGTGGCTGTTGGTAGGTGTAACGAAATGGCAGTTACCTATGTTTGTAAGATGGCTGCTGGGCTGCTGTCTGTGGTTGTTTGTTTAAAATGTTCCGCCATAAGGTTTAATTGAGCTGTAGTTCCAGAGAGGTCTCACTCACTGGGTTGAATGGGGCTTCCTCATCTGCTGGACTACAGTTCCCAGCTGCCCCAAGGCAGAAAAGGGCGGGAAAACAGGGACTGTCCCAACGCGCAGGGCGGCATCAATATAGACTGCAGCCCATCCAGGGAGGAGGCTGTCTTCGTCCTACAGGAGGTTAGGAAAGGCTCCTGCTGCCTGTGCTGACCAGGCCACAGGCCAGAGACGGGGAACCCTGCTCTCTTGGACCAGAGAGAGAGAGGCTAGAGCAGAGAGCCAGAAGCCGGTGTGTA
>NW_015172019.1:925528-937391 GCF_001447785.1 Gekko japonicus | reverse complement strand
CCCCTGGAGAAAATGGTGGACTCTGTGGCAGTCAGGGCTTCAGAGCACGGAAAATGGTGGACTCTGGCAGTCAGGGCTTCAGAGCACGGGAGAGGCTGCAGGTGTGTGTGGGGGGGAATGGAAAGTTGAAGAGAGAGGGGGAAATAAAGGTAGGTTAATGATTGGCTGGGAAGGAGATAGGGTTTCCAACTCCAGGTGGGAAATTCCTGGAGATTTGAGGGATGGAACCTGGAGAGGCTGAAGTTTGAGGAGGGGTGGGACCTCAGAAAGGTACAATGCCACAGACTCTACCCTCCCAACCAGCCATTCCCTTCTGGGGAACCACTGTTCCCAATCTCAGGAGAGGGGTGGAAATCACTCAGAATTATAACTGATCTCTAGGAGGGAGGGGGGAAGAGATGCAAAGCTGAAATCAGAGGGGCAGATAATGGCAGGTTGATGCTTGGCTGGGAAGGAGATAGGGTTCCAACTCCAGGTTGGGAAATTCATAGAGATTTGGGGGGTGGAGCCTGGAGACGGTGAGGTTTGAGGAGGGGTGGGACCTCAGACAGGTACAAGGACATAGACTCCACCCTCCCAGGCAGCCATTTCCTCCTGAGTAACAATTGTTGCCAATCTCCAGGTGAGGGCTGGAGATCACTGAAAATTACAACTGCTCTTCAAGTAGCAGAGATCAGTTCCTCTGGAGAAAATGGTGGACTCTGTGTCATTATACCCTGCTGAGGTCGCCACGGCATATTGACGCTGAGTGCCCAAGGCCTTGGCACTCTCCAAGAGCCTCTTTCTAGAGCTCGTTGTATTTATTTCCACAGCGGGCCTTATTTCTAGTAAGAAATTATTTTCAAAGCATGTTTTGAAAAAGATCTCTGGGAGTATCATGCAATGCCAGTACAATTAGTTGGCACGAGAGTAATTATCAGTAACAGATTAGCATGTTGTTTTTCACTAAAACATTCTATAGTTATGATAAAATACCAAAATACACAGAAAATTGCCAGCTCTGATACAGGAAATTCCTGGAGACTGGGGTGGGTGGGTTGGTGCCCCGGAAAAGTGGAGTTTGAGGAGGGGAAAGCTCAGTGGGTATGTAAATGTCCACTTGCTAAAACTGCCATTTCCTGCAAGGGAACTGATCTCCGTAGTACGGAGAGCAATTGAGATTCCAGGGGGACATGCAATCATTTGATTTGCTGAAAGGCCAGATAACCACAATGTGCATGGTTTGATAGAGTAAATATAGTAGAAGGCACTGGGACAGAAATGAAAGAGGTTAACTGGAGATAGACTAGTGAAGAATAGAGATTCTGTTTGTAGAAAGGTGAGGAGGAAGAGAGGCGAAAGTCAAAGGCAATAGTAACAGCTCAAAAGTAAAATTGGGTGCTTGATTAGGGGGAAAATCAGTCAATGAAAATAATCTGAGCATTATGTTTTTGTGTCATTTCATTTCAGCGAGATCTTGTGTAACAGAACGTTGAAGTGGATTGTGCTCTTTGTTTCTTGTATACCACACAGCTTGACATTTTTAAGATGCCTTCATTCATGTTGAAATAAACCCTCTTAGGTTTCACTAAACTGTGAAAACACTTTTTAAATAGCACTTCATTCAGAGTAAGAAACGTCTTCCCCTGACAATACCTGCAAAATAAAATGGACATATTTTTATTGATGGAATATTTCCCATACACAGGTAAAGAAAAAGGACTTATTTCTAAATTTATACTTTTACTTATTTCATTTCAACATACAAAATTAATCTCTGCATTAGGAAAAAAAAGTAGTCAATGTGGTTTTTCCCAAGAAGAACGAAGATAAAACGCAACATAAGGCCAATTCAAACACTTCAAGACATTTTCCAGTTGCAATGAGCCCCCAAGGGCAATTTGCTACTAGCCCCCAAGGGCAATTTAGAAACGTATGGAAACATAATGTGCAATATCTGGGCCTCAGTTCCCTACAAACTGTGTACATCACAGCTGGAGTTTCCTTGTAATGAAAGCACCACTGTACAACTTGAAATAGTTGTTGTAAGAGTTTTAAGTATTCCTTTAGTGCCAAGGTGCTCAAAGAATGGTGGTGAGTGCCTATGGAAAAGAAAACATTTGCAAGGCAGAGACTGGTGCTTTCTGCAGCCATTTATATTGGTAGACCTGTGCTGGACATGAGGTTTAAGATGAGAGCCCTGAGGGGATTGGGGAGACACTCTTGCTAAAAGAATCTTTAACATCCCTTCACCCTGGTCCCCAAACCTCCATGTTTATGGGTAGACTCACACTCACATGCACTTACCTACTGAAGCAATGGCTATCCAGGGCCGGCTGCAGGCATTTGTGGAGACAGGATGTCCAGGATGTCCCTCCATTGCCAGTCACCCCTAACATAGCCATGTTTTCCTTCTCAGCTGTGGCTCTATTTCCCCCTGCACCACAGTCAACTCTTGTGGCAGGACCGGACAACTCCCAGGCAAGCTGTAGCACTGGGGCCTATTGCAGGCTGGGTCTAGATTCCATTGGTCCTCTCCCCCTCCCAAGGAATTACCAACCAAGAGGGCCAGGATTCCCAGCTTTCCTTGCCCTGGCACCCATTTCAAATAGTGGGTTTGAACGGTGGAGGTCTATGTGGTACAGAAAACAACTGCCACCACTTAAAATGCAGAAGGATTTATTAAAACAGAAAAAGTCCACACTCATACTCTGCATAGCAAGAGACTGAGCAAGTGAAACAAAGAAGATGAACAAACATGCATTCTTTTTTCCTGCAACTCTGTCTGTGTCTAGCTGGTCTTATTCTAAGGCAGGTTCTTTAACTTGGAAGTTACAGGTCTTTTCCGCATTCTCATTTTTCTCCCTTGTGTGTTCCTCTCGCTTCAGGGTTTTCCCCCTGTTTTTATGCTGGACATAAAGGGATGGAATATTGAATCAAACACTAGAGGGAGCAAAACATATGCAGAGCAGGAAAACCCCCCCCCCAAGCAACAGGAACACACAAGTGAGGAAAATGAGAATGTGGGAAAGCCCACTGTGTTCGAAAAGCTTCACATTACCTTGGAGTCCTTTCCTGGCAGCCAGATGGCCATTTGTCTGCTCTATAAGCCAATGGCAGCAATCAAGCTGGAGCGCAGTTTGCCCCGACCTGGATAGCCCAGGCAAGCCCGATCTCATGAGATCTCAGAAGCTAAAGCAGGGTCGACTCTGGCAAGTACTTGGATGGGAGACCTCCTTGAAATACCAGAGGTGGGAGGCGGGGGCAGGCTTTATTCAGCCACCTCTCTGAATATCCTCCAGGCCCCCAGTATGGGTCAGTCACCAGCGCTCACCATGACTTCCAGGTGTGTGGGCACACACACAAAATTACAAAATAAATAAATTAAAAAAGATGGAGCCCAGGTGTGAGCCAGTTTGGTGTAGTGGTTAAGTGTGCGGACTCTAATCTGGAAGAACCAGGTTTGATTACCCACTCCTCCACTTGCACCTGCTGATGTGACCTTGGGTCAGTCACAAGCTGTGGCACAGCTGTCCTTGAAAAAGAGCAGTTTGTGTCAGAGTTCTCTCAGCCCCACCCACCTCACAGGGTGTCTGTTGTGGTTAGGGGAAGGGAAAGGAGTTTGTAAGCCGCTCTGAGACACCTTTGGGTAGTGAAGGGCGGGGTATAAATCCAATCTCTTCTCTTCTTCTTCTTCTTCTTCTTCTTCTTTTCAGATGGTATTCGTCAAAATGGTCTCTACAAAATGGACCTCATTCCCTTCATGTCCAGGGAATCTAGCTCCTCTTGTTCCTGGGGTTGCCAGGGAGATCCTGAATATAAAGTCTCTATGTCCTTTCCAGGTGTCAGATTCCAGTCAAAATGTTTGCTGGCTATTTCATTGTCTTTGGACAGGAGGGGTGGTGCTTTCTAGAACTATTGGCAAGATTGGTGATGATTGGGAGCAACTGACATCCCCCTTCTGGCCTGTCTTCTGCTAACCTAGAAAGACTTTCAAAATCGAGTGTGGGAATTTTTGCAAGCCCAGACCTCAAAATTAAATTCATTTCTCCACACCTCCCATTGTGATTATACTGGGGGCTGGAGCAGAGTATACCTTTATACAATCCTTTTAGCTCCGGCAGAGCTGGGGGATCTAAAAGGAGTCATGTATATTTAGGCATATTGCCGTGAATATGATTTCATCTCCCAGTGGATGCAGAGTTGTCATTTAATAGACAGCAAATATAAAGTTAGATATATAACGTTCTAACATGGATTTTTGAAGCATCAGAGAAGAAAAGAGAAAGGCTCTTCAGAACTGGAATGGAAAGAGGATGTTTAAGTGTTTGTGATTATAAACTCAGGTGGTTATATCCAGTTTTAATAGATACTATAGATACTACTTTCATTGAGTTTGTTTTTTCAGAGAGAGACAGAATACTACTAAAGTAACAAATACAACAGATATAACACATTAAAAATGGAATTGTACCTAAACCAATTGCAGTTGTTGTGACCGGGGGAAGGAGACTGAGAGGAAGCGCCAAGACCCCCCGCCAAAGAAGAGCTCCCCGAAGCCAAAGTTCCAGAGAGCTCTGCAGTTCACGGTTCAAGAGGGCGAACCCACCTCCAGCATCGAGGAGGAGAATGAGCCAGCGGGAAACGGCCAGGGCCTGTTGTGAAAGGCACAAAGCAACAGGTCCACGAGCAACTGGTGCCACATACGGTGAGTAACTAGCCTCCCCTCTTTTTTTGTGACTGTGACTCTTGTTAAACCCTGAGTTGGGGACCCATGTGAGGGTGAGGGCTCTGATTGACTCGGGTGTGCTAGAGACTTAATCAGCCCTTTGCTGGTGATGGGGCTGGCTGAAAAGCTTTTGGAGCCCATAGTGTTCACGCAGATGGATGGCTCGACCATGAAAGAGCCGTGTAAATTCTAGACAGTTCCACTGCAGATGGGGGTGGGGGGCCACTGGGAACACCGATCGTTTGTGGTGACTCTGACAACCCAATTCCCCTTGGTCTTGGAGAGTCCCTGGCTGCATACCCCTGTAAGAAGAGCTCTGTAAGCTGTTGGAGGATTGGCTACATTAGGGGTGTGTCACCTAATATGCAAAGGAGTTTCTGCTACAAAAAGAGCTCTGTTCACAGGTATGAGTGTGTAAAGTGCCATCAAGTCACAGCCCATTTATGGTGACCACAGAAAGGGGCTTTCAAAGCAAGTGACAAGCAGAGATGGTTTGTCATTGTCTTCCTCTGCAGAGTCTTCCGTGGTGTTCTTCCTTCCAAGTATTGACCCTGCTTAGCTTCTGAGATCTGATGAGATTGGACTATACCAAGCTGCCTTCCTGCCCTGTTTACAGGTACATCCTGGTTTTGGCTCCCCCCACACCCACACTGTGAATCAAAAGATGGCATCCAGTGGGTTTTCTGCATGTCTCCCATCCATCACTGACCAGACACTGACTTACAAAGCTTCAGCAAGACTGATGTCTCAGATACCCATCCTCAAATTATGCTCTTTTCAGCGGCTCTTTTTTGTTCCCCACATAAATGGGTGAGGTCAATGTAAACCTGTTTGACGTGTTTTCCATAGTTGGCCCATAGTTGGTGGAATGGGCTGCCTTTTGTTTCACACCATACTTCCTGGTTCTTCCATATATAGGAATGGCTGTAAGAAAGTATTATTTCACAGAGCCTTTCCTCAATGATTGATTCAGATTTTTTTAGGTTTAAAACTTTTTAAATTATTGATTTTATTTCTTTTGATGTGTTAGGTAGTGGTTGCTGTAGATTTTCCGGGATGTGTGGCCATGGTCTTGGCATTGTAGAACCTGACGTTTCGCCAGTAACTGTGACTGGCATCCTCAGAGGTATAAACACAGAAAGATGGAATACTCTCTGTGTCAAGGTGAGAAGAAAATGGTAGGCAGTAAATTTATATCTACTCCAGAAGGGGGGTAGGGCTGAGTCATTGTCTTGTAGGAGTTAAGTATTTGTTTGGTATTGTTTGGAATACTTGTTAGGTATTGCTTTGAAGTTGGTTCTATGTATTATTGATTCTAATGTATATTGCTTTGAAACTTTTAAAATAATAACACTACAGCCAGATTTCTTATACATTAAGGAAAATAAAATGATGCTAAATGAATGGCAGTGAATTCCCCTTTTCTTTGCTATATCATAAACAACTTTTTGGGAGAAAGGATTTTATGTTATTAGGACTCTGCTCTCATATTTCAGCAAAGAGTAAAGTAACTTTTTTAACATTTAACTAATTTCTTAACAAAAGAAAGGAAATAATTCTTGCACTTCTGATCACAGACCTATCACGGACCACAAGGGAAACAACTGCTTTCCTTTGCAGGAAAGAGGGAAAACAGTTTCCTTAGCTCACACACACCAGAAATTAGACTAAATTAAAAGATAAGACTCATATGAGTGAGACTTTGATCAAAACAGTGCACAGTCGCACACCTTTGGTACAGCAAGAGAGTCTACAGAGAAGTACGAAATTCACAAAAGCCATTGAAGAAGGTTTCATGGGGCCTTGATAGATCACATGCTGATAGCACTACTGCTGAAGTCTCTGTGGAAAGATGGTTTGGTATAATTAACAAAAGGACTTCAACTGTTCAAAGATGAGAATATTTTTAAAAGCAGAGAAGCTACAAAGGCTTTCCATTAAACAAAGCAATTGATCATGAATATAAAGTTTGGCTCAGAGCAGAAAGGGAAAGCTGAACTACACAGTACATTTATATGACACTTTTGTTAACTGTGGGTGGGAACTTGTCCCTACATGAGTGCATTTTCCTTACAATATCCTAAGCAGAGGTACATCCTACTAATCCCATTGATTTCAATGGATTTGGAAGGATCTAATTCTAGATCTAATTCTAGCAGTTCGAAAGCAATAAATTGCAAGTAGATAAATAGGTACCACTTCGGTGGGAAGGTAACAGCGTTCCGTGCGCCTTGGTGTTTAGTCATGCCGGCCACATGACCACGGAAACGTCTTTGGACAGCGCTGGCTCTTCAGCTTTGAAATGGAGATGAGCACCGCAACCCTAGAGTCGGATTCGACTGGCTTTTGAGCAAGGGAACCTTTACCTTTACTTAATTCTGCTTAACCTTGCAATATGCAGCTCTTAGGTGTCAGACTACCTTCTTGTGTACTTTAGGGCAGCGCTGCCTGTAGTCTTCAATAGTTGGTCTCCTACTTGCTTACATCAGTGAACAACCCAGATTCAGAATCCATTACAGGAGTCAGGGAGTATTTTCTCCCCTTAGTACAAGGAGGATTCTTTGGCTAGGTTCCTCCTTTGACCAGAACTGGATGATGGTACAGAGGCTGAATGTCATTGTATGGCATTCCACAAACCTTCAGCAAGTTCACACATTGTAAGTAGCTCCGGAGCTATAATGATTGGTGATTTGAGCAAGCACAGAGAATCAGGGGGGGGGGGGGGGGGGGTGGTGGATGTGGAAAGACAACAAATAACCTGAATGTGAAGAAGCTCAGGGGGGAAATGTCACTGGTTGGCACTCAAACCACAGGAAAAGCTGTGGTAAAAAGATCTCTGCTTTGGCACACAGTGTCCTGGAAGATCATGCACGAGGTGGCTTTGGGAAAATATGGAAGGGAAGGTATGGCTTTCCACACATCCCCAGACTTCTGGATCCACATCTGGCACCATTTCCGCTGCTGTCTGTTATCCTCCCAACTCAGGTGGCAACCTGAGAAAAGGCCTCCTTGGTCATAATACCAAAACTTTGGAACTCCCTCCATTGGGGGATTCATCTGTCTCCTTCTATCGTGGTTGCCCATCAGTGGGTGAAGACTTTTTTTGTTTTGCTTGCCGCACCCCCAGGAACTGCTATTGGCCCTCCTCCCTGGTTTTGGTGTTATGTGTTTTTTTGTGTTTATATTTTTATTAAATTATTTTATAAATATTTTAAATGCCATTTTAATGTCGAAATGCTTTAATATTTTCACGTTTGTCACCTTTGGGGATCCCTCTTGAATGCAAAAGTGGCATAGAAATGTTTTAAATAAATTCATAAAATAAACACTTGCGAGGTTTTGCTGTTTTTATTGTTATTACTGGTAGGGATATATCAACTTGTTCCTTTTTTAAAAAAGTGGGGAAAGGAGAAGGGAAGTATGGATTAAATCTCAGTGCATTTGCAGCAGCAGTCAGAACATGGAATTGCCCTAGTGTGGAAGCAATGCTGAACAGTCTTTTGTCTGCCTGGCATTTTTATCATTTATTTTAGCATTTGTGTTTCACAATCAGATTGTCTGGGTAACAGCTCCAAAAATCACAATAGGATTTCTGCATAGGCTGAAACTGATCAAAAGAGAGGAACAGATCATCTTGTAAAATCAAAGGATCTTCTTTGGCTAAACAACATGTCAACAATATATAAGATTTTTATCTCCAGCATACGTACTTGCAAACAAAGACCTGAGAATAACTTGATGAAGTGAGTATGGTAAACTGGCTGAAGACACTCTGGATTTTGTTATACATACAGAAGTGTTTGGTTCAAAGTAACAAAGCAGAATTTACAACCTCTTGGATACTGACTGAGTCAGCAGCCCCTGACAAAAATAGGAACATCTGTACTGCGGCTGCAAACAAAACATGCATTAGGGAGGAAGAGATTATGTTGCCCATGGGACAAAAAAAGGATATGGGCCATTTGGCAAGTGCACAATGCCCTTGCCGTCTTGCAGTGCTGCTACAGATTGCACACATTTTGTGCTTTTTATGAGAGAGACTAGGTGGAAGATGGAAGCCATCACATAAGGGATGCGAGTCCAAGACTGAAGAGAGAGGCTGGCACTGGAATTATAGAAGATGTGGAGTGGTGCATCCTTCTTGATCTAAAACAAAGGAGTTAACGTTGAAACCACTTTTTCACTAGGAAACAATTTTGTTCACTTAAGAAAAGGAAGCTCTGAACAGCTTTCCAGCATACAATATGAGCTGTCCTTCTTTGTGAACAGGCAGGTGAATTGCTCATAAAAGCTCATAAGTGCTATATAAACATGTAATGGACTGTGAAGAGTTAATGTCTCCCAGAGCCAGAGAGCCTTGAGTGACAGCCTGCTCAAAGGAATTTGACTGGTTAGCGTCAGTTGAACAGAAAGACTTGGGAACGGACTGCTGCTGAAGAGAACAGAGTTTGAATTTAGCCCGGACTGTGGAAAGTTTAACTCTGACTGAGGAGAGTTTAGCTCTGACTGAAAAGTTTCAGGGTGTGGTCACACAGCAAGCTTACCACCATCTGTTCCCGCTGTAGATTTGATTGGGGATATTTTTTAGCGGGTTCAGATGATCACACACCCCTTGCCCAACCGCTTGCATTGCATGATAAGGCTCCAGGCACCATCCAGACAGCTGCGCTGCCACAAGTGTGCATGTGTGCATATGCGCACGCACAAAGATTTTTTTAAAAAAATTGTGCCACGCTGAACAAAATGAACTACCGATGTGTAAGTGAGCGTTGTTTTATGTGTGTTTGAGGATTCATGCATTTAATATATTCAGTGCAGGATTGTAGTTTGTGAAAATATTAAGTTACCTCAGAGTTCTTATTGATTTACCTAAGACATTTTACCCCTGATCTCACCTGACCTCTCTACATTCCCCCTCTACATTGAATAAAACATTTTGTTTATTTTTGAATGTTATAAAGCTGCTCATGTACCATTTCAGAAATTTAAGTTAAGAGGGTGATCTTGTCTCTTCCCTCAAGTTCCTGGGCTGAGTCAGCATAAAAATCCAATAACATGACAGGGTGGGACAGCCATAGATCTTCAGGAAATAAGAAAATAGATAAAGGGGCAGCTCAGTCAGAAAGGAAGAGAAAAATGGATAGAAAATTTTGCATCTGAGGGAGGGAAGAGGGCGAGGTCATCATACCATCAAAAAAGATGAAGGTAGACTGGATGTTAAAATTAGACACGTCCACCAGGTTTCCTTTTCCAGGAACCAGTCACACAAAAAGTATGTGGTATAGTTTTTGCTTGAGGCACAGACTGAGTTCTCACCAGTTCCTGCCCTCTCTACTACCCACTCACAGAATGGCCTTTCATTTTTATTAGCAGCATCCTTATTTGTTCTCCTGTCATACATTAAACACAACAGATGACCTTGCTTCTGAAAAATATGAAACAACCAGAAAGGGGACCCGCGATACTTGCGGGGGGGAGAAGAGCTCCAGGCAGAGCAGGAGGAGAAGGCAGCAGCAGCAGCAGGTAAGCTTCCCCCCTATCCCCGCCGATTCCCCCCGTCCCCAGTCTCCTCCACCTGGCTTTGGCGGCAAGGCCCAAGTGGCTTGCAGCCGCTGGGCCTCACCGGTTTTCTCCACCTCCGGTCTCCTCCCCCACCCCTGGCTCTGGCAGCGAGGCCCAAGCAGCTTGCAGCCGCTGGGCCTTGCCGGTCTCCCCCCAGTCTCCTCCCACACCCCCGGCTCCGGCAGCGAGGCCCAAGTGGCTTACAGCCGCTGTGCCTCGCCGATCATCTTCTTCCCCTTCCCCCCGGCTCCGGCGGTCTCCTCCTCCGCCGCTGTTGCTGATCTCCTCCTCCCTCCCCCTGCTCCTGTGGCGAGGCCTCAGTGGCTTCCAACCGTCAGCCCGCTGCAGTTCCCAAAGCGTTCCCTGCGCATACGCAGGGAAGGCTCTTTTACTTTTGGGGGGATTTAAATATCGCCCCCCCTTTCAGCTTCTTAGATTTTTGTGCACATCTGGGGACTGCCCCAAATGTGCAGGAAAATCTCCCTGCCCCCGATGTGCGGATTTCGATATCCACACGCAGGGGGCGCCTTCGCTATTAGTATATAGATGGGGGGAGTGGGAAAGTAAGATTAAAGAAAAACCATACACCTAGGTACTGGAAGAATTCACTTGTTATCAATAGGGTTCCTAGCCTCCAGATGGGGCCTGGAGATATCCCAGGATTACAACTGATCTCCAAACTACCAAGATCACTTCAGCTAAACATAGGAAGAACTTTCTGACAGTTAGGGCAGTTCCTCAGTGGAACAGGCTTCCTCGGGAGGTGGTAGGCTCCCCTTCTTTGGAGATTTTCAAATAGAGGCTAGATGGCCCTTTCTTACACACCCAGGGAAATGCTGATCACCACTTTCGGGTCAGAAAGCAATTTTTTGGCTGGAGATCCTGGAGGTTTTTTGTCATCATCTGGGTATGGAACAGCGGTCACTGGGTGTGTGGAAGGGGAGGTATTTATTTCCTACATTGTGCAAGGAGTTGGACTAGATGACTAGACTAGATGACCCTGGAGGTCCCTTCCAACCAGCCCCGTAGCTAGCAACGTTTTGCTCGGGGGGGGGGCAATGTTTTTCTCAGGGGGCCTGCCATTATATGTCTGTGCGGTACTGCCATGCCATGCTCATACTTCTAAATAATAACTAAATTAGAAAATACACCTTTAGACATTTCTCTGCTAATTTGACATATTTATTGCTTTACAGCTGTTGACCTTATAACCCTAACTTGTTATTTAGTGTCACTTTGCATATCTTGATCATCACTGTAGATGGAAGAATTTAGGCAGGGATTTAACCTGGGATCTATGGCATACCATAGAAGTACACCCTCTGAAGCTGCCATTTTCAACAGTAGTCTGGAGATCAGTTGTCATTCCTGCATTTTGGCAATCCTACCTATGATTCAGGGTAAATTTAAGAGCCTGACTCCTGGATTACCAGATGCCACCAAAAGAAAACAGCACATTAACCAAACACCTTTAAGTCTGAGAGAGTCCCTCAACTGATTGCTGTTTAATGAGGTGAAGATGGGATGTACTAAAAGGAAGGACAGGATTGCCCATTGGAAATAATGGGAAACACTTGAAGGCCCATTGGAAAT
>NW_015172019.1:903424-925464 GCF_001447785.1 Gekko japonicus | reverse complement strand
TTAGGAGTAACAGAAGTCTTCTGGGACTGGGATGAGAGGCCCCAGAGTGGAATGACAGCCCCAGGGGGTGGCAGAAGCATTCTGGGACTGGAATGAAATACCATGGAGTGGAATGACAGCCCCTGGGGGTAGTAGGAGTATTCTGAAACTGGAATGTCAGGCCCCAGAGTGGACAGGCCCCCAGACCACTCCTACTGTATCCAGGGGCTGTCATTCCACTCTGGGGCCTCTCATCCCAGTCCCAAAAGACTTCTGTTACTCCTAGGGTCTGTCATTCCAAGATGAGGCCTGTCATTCCAGTCCCAGAGTACCCTAATGGAAAATCCATTCCACATTTTTATTGCAACTCTACTTGTACTTTAATGTATTTCAATGGAGCCCATGAAAGTCAATTGACATTCCTGGCTCCCATTATTTCCAATGAGCCTTCAAGTGTTTCCCATTGTTTCCAATGGGCAATCCTGTCCTTCCTTTTAGTACATCCCGGTGAAGATCCTTTGCCTCTGTAGAGGGGGAAGAGGGGGCAGAGTCTTCTGCCTGGACTCGGCCAAAGCAGACGGCGCCTCCAGGAAGTGGGGTCATTCCGCGGCTGCAGTGTTAAGAAAAGCAGACGTGGATGGGTCGTAGTATACACAGCCGGAAGGCACTTACTCTTGCTCCGAGCTGCTTGGGGGAGGGGGGGAGCTGAGAATCGGGGGAGAGGCCCTTTAAAACCATGGGGGGGCATGGGCCCCTTGCTAGCTACGGGCCTGCTTCCAACTCCATGATTCTAGGAGTCTATTATTCTAGAGGAGATGGCAGCTTTGGAGTGTAGACTCCAATGCATTACTTCCTTGCTGAACTCCCTCCCTCCCCTTCCCAAACTCCATCTTCCCCACGCTTCTCCCTCAAATCTCCAGAAATTTCCCAAGCTGGATTTGGCAACCCTAGGGTTGCCAGTCAGGGGCTGGCACCCAGTGGGAGTCTGGAGGGGGGCACTGTTAGTGCAATGGTGTGACATCACTTTCAGCGAAAACCCAGAAGTGATGTTTTTTCTCTGCAGAAATAGCCTGACACTCTGTGGTAAAACCACAGATTTCCCTGCAATGCCTAGAGAGGCAGGAGGTCCTTCCAGGTTTTCCCTGAAAATGATGTAATGCTGTTGTACTAGCAGTGATTTTTTTTTTTACTTTATTTTTCTGCTGTTGAATGGGGGGGGCAGGTAACTGGCAACCCTAAATTCCCCACTCTGTTACAAGTTGCACATAGAATTTTGAAGGCTGTGAGCCTTCAGATGGAGGCTGAATGGAACCTTCCTCTAAAAACTAAAATGCCAAATCTTTGGCTACTAGTAACTCACTTGAGGCAGTATTTCTCATCTTTATGAGATCAAATATAGATCGAATATAACTGGAGTGGCATAGTCTAATTTATTTGGGGAAAAGTCAGCTGTACAAGTTTAGAGAATGGCAAACATGTACAATTAACAAAGCAGTCTTTGGACTCAAACTCCAATAACTTAGTCCTGTACTGAAATGTGTAGATTTTGTATCATGTGGAGGGTATGCTGTTACATGATTTAAATAATGGAGATCTTCCCATTTGCTTCTTCACCCCGCCCTCTGCTTCGATCCTCATTCTGTTCGGGAATGAGGACGAAGCAGGAGGGTAAGTAGCCGGGCCTTCTGACACACTTCCGGTGATGTCAGGGGGTGTGGCCTTCTGTCACTTCCGGCGATGTCAGGGGGCGTGGCATATGCAAATAAGTTATGCTAATGAGTTATGCTAATGAGCTCCGGCAGCTCTTTTTCTACAACAAGACCCCTGAATATCACAGAATAGAACAGAATCTTTCAAAGTATCTTCTGACCTCTAAAAATATACACAGTGCCCATTATCTCAAATACAACTCATGAGTATGCATCGAAGGGCAAACAAGGCAATTAGAGCCATTGGGATCTGTCTGTTAATCTTCAGGGTCATACTCAAGGTGATATCGTCTAAAAATATTTCTAATAATAACTTACCATACAATGCTGGTAATTTTGTGATTACTTTTTAATCGCTGTATATGATGTGCTAATTTTATTTGTTAGCAAACTTTAGTCAAAAGGAGGGTTGATAACCTCCTCGTGGGGCCTGGAGATCCTCCAGAATTACAACTGATCTCCAGACTACAGAGGCCAGTTCCCTCTGAGAAAAATGGCCGCTTTGGAGGATGGACTGTATGGCATTATACCCTGCTGAGACCGCTCTCCCTCCCAAACCCTGCCCTCCCCAGACTTCACCCCCAAATTTCCAGGAATTTCCAACTCTGAGTTGGCAACCCTAAGGTCATATGTTGACAAGCAAACAACATGGTCTACATATACAATGGGAATGAACTGAGATTCAACCAGAATACTAGTGGAAGAAGCTGGGCACTCCTCTACCACACATGCTCCTGATCTGTTAAAACACTTTTTTACTGGGAATAGACTTGGTTTCTAAATATATGCTAGTTGAGACCAAACAATGGTATAGTGCTATGGAGTTCACCCTCCAAAATCGCCATTCTCTCCATGGGAGCTGTACTCTGGAGATCAGTTGTAATTCTGGGAGCTCTCCGGATCCCACCGGGAGGATGGCAACTTAGTCATTGTCTGGTGTTAATTGTGACACCACACCAGCACAAAGTGCTGATTCCGCATTTATTATTATTCAGTCTGTGGAAATCAGTACTTTGGCAGCACCATTACATGTGTACTAAAACAAGTGACAAGAATGCCCGTTGGGAAAAATGAGAGATGCCCGAAGTCCCATTGAATATAAGGGAAGCCAGGAATACCATCAACTTACACAGGCTCTATTAAAGTATATTACAATACACAAAAGCTGCACTGAAAATGTGGAACGGATTTTGAGAAACCTGCACCAGCCCTGGAATTACAGCCCCCAGAGTGGAATGATGGTCCCTTGGAGTAGCAGAAATATTCTGGGACTGGAATGTCAGCCTCCAGAATGGAATGACAGCCCCTAGGACTAGAATCACTGCTCTGGGACTGGAATGACAGCTCCCAGAGTGAGGACCCAGAGTCCCAGGGGCTGTCATTCCACTTGAGGGTTGTCATTCCAGTCCCAGTGCAGTTTATCTGGGCCCAGGGACTGTCATTTCACTGTGGGCATTGTAATTCCAGTCCCAAAACACTTATGCTACTCCAGGGTCCACCATCCCACTCTGGGAGCTGCCATTTCCTTCCCAGAACACTTTGATTCTACTCCCAGGGACTGTCAATCCAGTCTGAAGACTTTCATTCTAGGCCCAGAGCAGTCTATCTTGGTCCAGAGACCATAATTCCATTCTGGAGGCTGTCATTCCAGACCTAGGGCAGTTTTCTCAAATTCCCTTCTGCATTTTCATTGCAGCTTTTGTGTGCTGTAATGTATTTCAATGGAGTCCATGCAAGTCTATTGGCATTCCTGGCCCCTATTACATCCAATGAGCTCCCAGTCCTGTCCCTATATGAACATATAAAGCTGCCTTATACTGAATCAAACCATTGGTCCATCAAAGTCAGTACTGTCTACTCAGACTGACCCTGGCCAATCAATGCTCCCTCTAAACTGTGGAGTCCTGTGAGCAAAAATTCTACTTTGTGAACTACTGGCATTAAAGCTGTGAGTTGGCGATTTGGCTAGTGCATAAATTAGTTTGCTCTGGGGCCATCCTTCCTGAACGAAGAAAAAAATGTGTGAGCCAGAGGCTAAAAAACTGTGAGCTAGCTCACACTAACTCAGCTTAGAGGGAACACTGGCCCTGGTTATTCAGGGTCTTGCTATGAGGTCTTTCATGCCTCCTACAATCAGGTCTTTAAAAAACAAAACAAAACCTGGAGATGCCAAGGATTGAGCCCTGGACCTTCTTCATAGCAAGCAGATGTTCTACCACTGAACAACCCCTCCTTTTTCAGTGATAATTCCTGTTGTTCATTTTAGTACACCCCCTGAATCAATGGTGTGGGTTGTTGTTGTTTTTTTTTTTGAAACAGTGTAGTCCATGGCGATGAATGTAATTTTGTGAACATTTAGTATTTCAGTAATTCTTTGTGTGTGTGTGTGGGGGGGGGAGAATCTGTGAGAATCTGCTAATGCCCACCATCGTTTATGAATCACACTAGCACTTTGTGTTTTTATAATCATACTGTTGTGGTTTTCTTCATATTTTCTGTTTTAATTGTCCAATAAACTTCATGTAAGCCACGCAGAGCCTACCCTGGCAGGGAGGGCGGAATATTAAATATATAAATACAACATTAAATAAATAAATAAATCTGTGCCTCAGATTATCAAGATTTCTGCATCATGTTTGAACCATGAATTGCTGTACGATCTGAATAGTCCGTGTCTTTGTTAGTCCAGTTTGAAGAAGACCCCGTGTTAAGATCATGAAGACCCATGCATTCGAGCCTTGTTTTTGTTCTGCAGAAGCATTATAGAGTATTGGATCCAGTTTTTTACGCGGTAGCCTATAGATATTAAGTCAATCCGTGATTTGATTATGGGGCGGGGAGAGGCTCTATATAGGATCCTATAGGATCCGCCTAGAATGAAGATCTGACATGTACGTTTCTTCGAAAACGGACGTCACGGTGACGAGCGGGAGCTACTCTAGCCAAAGGGAGGGATGGTGACCGATTTATTAGCATTTCCTATTTCCTCTCAGCTGACCTCCTGCACTCGTCGGCTACCGTAGCTACGATGCCATGAAAGCCAAAGAGAGTACCATCGAGAAGAAGAGGAGAGACAGGAAGGAAAAAACAATGCAGCTCAGCCTCTCTAGGCAGTTTGGAGAGAGAGAACTCAGTGACCCGCAAAGGCGCATGAGGATAGTAAACCCCGGATCAAGCCATTCCCCTGACGCTATCCCGCTTTCTCTGAGTCCGGAGCAATCGGGACGTCGACGGTCATGTCGTCTAGACTGGCCCCTCCCTCAGGAGAAGCGCCTCAGGTCGGTCGGGGGGGGGGGGGGGGGGGGGGGGGGGGGGCGTTGCCTATGGAAGACGTGGAGTCTCTGGGCGGGAGGGAGAGCCGTTCACCTGGCAAGTAATAATGGGAAAAGGCCTCAGAGTCACCGCGCTTGTTCCCGGCAGGGTTGTCCTTTCTTTAGCACGTGAACATGCTGGGGGGGAAGCTTCCCCTGTCGAGTTTCTGCCTCCCATACCGGTATTCAAGGTATTTCGGCCCTGTGAATGTCTTTACATGGGTGCTCCCCCCCCCTTCCTCAATGAGTGTTCTCGCACGAACGCTCGTGACTTTCAAGTTAGGTTTGAAGCTCGACTTTAAGAAACAAGTCGCTAAAGCCCCTCCCTCCCTGCACAGATTTGTAAAAGCAAACGGGAAGCGCAAGAACGAATGTTGGTGAGGAAAAAAGAATAGCCCCTATCTGAAGTGACCACAGCAAGTAGTGGTAGTGAAATAAGGCGGTCGTTTTAAATTTTGAAGAGATCAGAGTCCTGTGGAGTACCAGGTGGAGATTAATGGAAGCCCTGCTTTGAACTTGTTTCCCCTGAGGAGCAAAGTTAAGAGTCCAGTGGCACCTTTAAGACCAACAAAGTTTTATTCAAGGTATGAGCTTTCCTGTGCACACACACGTCATCAGACAGTTGTTCATTGACTGCTGAAGTGTGCATGCATATGAAAGCTCACGCCTTGAATAAAACTTTGTTGGTCTTAAAGGTGCCACCGGACTCTAACTTTGTTCTGTTGCTTCAGACCAACACAGCTGTCCACTTTGATCTATCTTTTTTCCTGAGGGTTGTTTAAAGATGGTCACTTTCTCTTTCGCACACAATCTGTTTTGGAAGTTACCTCACTTTACTGCCATTGGAGGGGAGTCACTTTCACACATTTTTAGCATGCTATAGAACTGGGGTTTATCATGAAGTTAGGACCCTGGCAGCCCCATATTATTCCATGATCCCTGTGATATCTCAGAAGTTTGAATAAAGTTGTGTAGTAAACAATATACTCTTTCTTTAGCGATATCAGAGGCATGCTGTGTTAGTAATCAAAACCCAGGTTCTTTAGGATTAAAAGACTTCATAACAAATATATGTTTGTATTAGTGATGGAGAAATATTCCAAATTCACAATCCCACATGTCCTATATTTTGGGCTCTGCAAGAGTGCTTCTTGTTCTTGGGGAGATTTGAGCATGCATTTGAGCCATCACAGATAAAAATATCCCACTTCCACACCTTGTTGTTGGTAGTCTGTTGAAAGTACCATAGCTGTTTTGATACCTCCTTGAATTAAGGCAGTAAGTAATAGTGCCACCCTAAAAAGAATTAGACCTTTCTAAGCCCATTAACTTACAGTCTGCTTAGGATGTCATTGAAAGGCCCAAACATCACTATAGATGAAATACTTTAAAAAAAAAAAACTTCAGAAGAACACAATTTGTATTAGATTTAGAAAACCAGTATTTACATTTGTTTGTTTGGGGTAAAACCATGGTTACCCACAGATTCCATTTCTTTTCATTAATTCAAGTGAAAATATGGGGGGGAGGGAATGCTCAGTTTCAGTTTTTCATTAGAGTATGCGGTGGCTCAAGTGGTTAAGATGCTGAACTGCAGGCTGTGGAAGGTCGGTATTTCAGCAGTTCGAGACCCGGGTGCCGCATGACGGAGTGAGCTCCCGTCTCTAGTTCCAGCTCCTGCCAACCTAGCAGTTCAAAAGCAAGAAATTGCAAGTAGATAAATAGGTACCACTTCAGTGGGAAGGTAACAGCGTTCCATGCGCCTTGGTGTTTAGTCATGCCGGCCACATGACCACGGAAACGTCTTCGGACAGCGCTGGCTCTTTGGCTTTGAAACGGAGATAAGCACCGCAACCCTAGAGTCGGATTCGACTGGCTTTCGAGCAAGGGAACCTTTACCTTTACTCTGTACTTTACAATGAGCATGTGCACTTTTGGCCCTTGAGAATGGTGTCTCCATGCTTAAATTCTCAGTAAAGTTTAGAGAGTGGCTGCCTGCTTATTTTCTAGTCACTACTGCTGTATATTTTGCAGAGAGTAGCTGCAGTGTGCACATTATCATTGTCAGTTGAGGTGATGAGTATGTAGTTGAGAGCTGGTTTGGTGTAGTGGTTAGGAGTGTGGGTTTGATTCCCCACTCCTCCACATGCCGCTGCTGGTGTGACCCTGGGTCAGTTACAAGTTCTCTCAGAGCTGTTCTCTCAAGGGCAGTTCTCAAGAGAGCACTCTCAGCCCCACCTACCTTGCAGGGTGTCTGTTGTGGGAAGGGGAAGGGATTGCAAGCTGCTCTGAGACTCCTTCAGGTAGTGAAGGGCGGGGTATAAATTCAGTCTCTTCTCTTCTTCGTCTGTTCTGTACTTGATCATTCGTAACATTAAAAATATTGAAGTGGCCCTTACTAAGTTATACCAACTGTGAAAGAAGATCCTATTGAAACTCCTAAGTTTGAATTAGAAAGTAAACTACCTAATACTTTGGATATTTACTCTGAAATAAGATCCTTTTTAACAGCCTTACTCCCACATAAGGATCCATTGGGTAAGATTGTACTCTGAATCTGAAGGTCTGCAATGACATCACTAAAACTTAACTCTCATCTCATGCCTTTGGAACTTTTTTGTGGTTAATATGAATTATTGGAAGATAGTTGGACATGCATACAGAAGGATGAGTTGTTTCAACTGTGAAAAAAACCCCCTGTAGTTCCTGTTCATCATTCTGTACCTAAAACTGAAAAAAACAACTGTAGTTCCTGTTCATCATTCTGTACCTGTGAAGGATCCATGATTTCCAAGGGTTTGGGTTTTTCCCCTTTCTTTCTTAGGCAAAAAGGTACAGTCTGTTTTCCTGTGAAGCTTATCTCTGGACAGAATTGCTTTGCTTGTGGTATGGCAATTGTTATCACATCAACATTTTATTGAACTTGTTACTACACATTACATGGCCTTCTTGCACAGAGCCAGTTCACAGGATCACTGACCACGTGGTCAGCCCCTTTGTTGTTAAATCTGGGTTTTATTTTAGTCATGGCAAACAGCTCTACTTCAGGCCTTGATTGTATTTGGGAGTGCCTCAGCAAACATTCCAAAAGTGACTTGAACAATGGCATAGCCATCTACAATCTGTGCCTCTTGGGTAGTTCTCACACAATCCATTTCCTTCCAGCAAGCAGTAATCTAGGCTGGGAAAAATAAGTGTCTGAACATGCATTTATTAGTCTTGTGAATGGGTCCTCAACTTTTTCTCCTTTGTCTCTTAAATTAGAGTTATCACAGAATTTTGCCTGAAGCAAAATTGAAGGGAAATCTGGAAAGTCTTGTTCAGGTGAACATTGGTAGGAATTTTGTGAAACAATAAAAGAATTTCAGAATAGTTAATAAAATTTTGGGTGGGGACAACGATAAGAAGAAAATTACCTGTAGTGACTTTCTTTCCTTTTATAACCTTGTTCAAAGTATGAATTTTCTCTGCATGCATATAACACAGCTAGCATGGTAAAAAGTACTTTGGTGCCTACTGTTAGTCCTGGTGTTGAGTGGGACTTTGCAGAAGTCAGTGGACACAGAGAATGAGATCTGGAGTTTCCATTTCACTGGATGATACTAAAGAGTTAAACCTTTCTCTATGTGTGTGTATATATGTGTGTCTGTGTAAAATTCTCAGAAGGAATATGTCAGACCTCTTAAATGTAGTAACATATGCAACAAAGGAAATATCCGTTTGAAATCACATATTCAAAGCATGCCCACTGCACAGTGCTCAGTCTTGATCCAAGCAAAATTGTTGAAAGGAAATTAATGCTACATTAGCAGGCACATTTTAATTTCCTTTCAAAGCCCATGGTGCCTCCCTTAAATTATTTCCTTAGATAAAGATATGAGTGAGCTATAAAGCGCATAGTGTAAGACTGTCCGTACATAATTCCTGTTATCCATATTAAAATATAAAATGAAATAAAAAAATTAAGCACATCATTCTGTCATTTTGTCAGTCATGGAGACAGAGTCATTTTGTGCACATCTAAGTTTGAAGTATCAAATAAAAATGGTATTAAGCTGCTTACTTCCCCCCCCCCTTACCATTGACATCACCTTCCCAAAATTATTTTCATTTTTGTGTTAGTGCTATAGGAATATAGTACTGTATATGGAAGGCATTAAAAACTTAGTCTTGTAATCGTGCCACTGAATGAGAGGATATTAGTAGGTAACAAGTTTCATGCAGTTGTGTAATCCAGAATTCTGCTCACACAGAATTCATCCCAAACAAGAGTTGCCCTATTTGCATAAACATTGAGGAAAGTACTCTGGGTGCAGAGCTTTCTCCAGCATTGAAGAGGTCTCTACTTATGAGGAGGTCCATGTTCACATTAGACCCTAGACTGAGGTTAATTTAGGAGGGGTCCTAATTCCCTCTGCACTGGCGGTTTTGTATTGACAAATTCTTTACCCCCTTTAACTGAAATTGCTACATTTCTGGAACTAGGAGCCTTAACCCATCCACCTTCATATTCTCTAAAAGCACAGTTATACCATGGATTTTAAGTAGAATATTTTGTCTGCTAAATGCTACTTTTTGTTTTTCTTAGTCCTCAAGTCAGTGTATTGATTTGATCCATGTGTATTTTCTCTACAGAAGCTCAGACTTAACCTTAGTGTGCTTGGTTCTCAACTTCTTGAAAGGTTCTTTGAGAAATGTATCTATGATATGCAGTGCTCCTCGAGCATATGCATGAGGTAAGACTCTGAAGCTACTTTAGAATCAGTTAAAGCACCCTCAGAAGTCTTCCAAGTGAATATCATAATGGTTCATTTGGAAACTCCTCCATATACTTGAGTAAAAATGCTTTCAGATCTTCAGCTCTATTGCACATGCTGTGTTTATGTACTATGTACTATATTTAAAGGAGCACAATCTGTTACCAGGTGGTTAGCTTTAAATAAACACAATTTAAATCTGTGTTCTAAAGAATCAAGAAAATAATATTTTTCTGATTTATGTTCTTGCTGAATTAGGGTGCACAGTCATTGGCCACTGTAACAATTAGGGATGTGTGGTTGGAGCCAAAGATCCTGTTCTGCTAATGCTGGAGCTTTCTTGTTAGGCAAGGAGTTTTCTTCTGACAGAAGACTGCACCTTGGGATCCAGCTCCATGTTGATTGTCACTGATTATGCTCTGAGATAGCCTGATTCCCAAACTTCTGATCATGGAGCCGACTTGCCTTTTGCACTAAGCAATTGCATCTGCTGAGTCATGATGGGGGTGTACAATTGTTAAATTAATATATTTTGGTTTGGCCCTCTTGCACATGGAAGCAAGTTTGCTGTGAAAGTCTGCCATGTTGTCAGGGTTAGGTGGGGCCCGGCTAACAAACCCTCTAGAGTCTCCTTGTGAGGGCCTTGACAGGCCTCAGACTAGAGAGTGGAAGGGGTTAACAGCGCCCTTGGTCTTTGTTTTCCCTTTCTGTTGTCCTCCACTGTAGCTGGTTGGATGGCAGGAGCGCTAGGATGTCTTCCCGGGTGTCAATCTCTGGATTTTATGGGTGAGACTCCATATGCCCACCCTTTCCTCTTCCTACTTTGCTGAAGGTTGCCACATCCCCCTGAGTTGACTGGCAGGAGCCATTGCCAGTCAGGTGTGCCAGCCTCACCCTTCACCTCCCTTAAATGGCCGACTGGCCTCCCCACAGCCACTGGTGCCAGCACATTAATGCTCAGGTGTGCCCCACGCAGCAGCTGTTCCTCCCTCATTCAACACTGCTGGATTGGGTGTGGCCTGTTGGGCAGGCCCAGTTTCCTGGAAGGCAGACTGCTCTGTTGTGTCTACTGGTGGGGGACGGCCTGAATTCTGTTGTATGCTCCGCTCCAACTAGCCCGCTCCCCTTCACCTTAGGTAAGTACAGGTGTGCATAATTGAAACCAAGCACTGAGTTAGCCCAACATCCTGCAGAGTGGAGTGTTCAGAACTGTCCAGAAGCAAGACTGGTAATTTCTAGGCCAAAAGTATTCCTCCCTGAGATGGCAAGTAAGTGTCTGTGTTATAGAATCATATGTACTATTATAGCAAATAATGAATATAACACATGGCTGCTTATATCATTTGTAATTATTTACTTGGCTGCCAGATATTTTTCCATATGTTTTCTTCTCCCATAAATAGAAAAGAAGCTTTAATTTAATATGCATGATAGAGAATCATGAATTGAGTTTTGGAATAAGTGTAGAGTTTAACGTATGTATTTAATTCAAACTGAAATTTGAAACACTGAATTTTTTTGTAATTTTTTTTCTATCCATCCCAACAATCTTTTATTGAGAAGAAGCTAAATGGGGAAGCAGAAAACTGCCAGACAATGGAAGATCCAGAGAGGGAATGTGCGAAAAAAAATGTGAACTAAAATTATATTTAAATTATATTTAATACTTTATTTGTATGCCTAGCATTTTTGGAAAAGCAGTCAACACTGAACTTTGGCTAAACTGGCTTAACATACTTATAATTACACTTGGCAATAAGAACAAAACAAATCTTAAAAGTGACTTCTAATCATCCTTTAAAACACATTCCAAAGCACAATATTTAGTAGCAAAAAGTACATTAAATCAAAATAAACATGTCCATTAGAAAGGGCTGAGCCGAAAACAGCATTCCATTTAAAAAATTCTGCAGTCCACACTGTTTCTACATTAGGCACAAAGCTGATGTGGCTTCAAATGCCTGTGCTGTAGTTTACCTTACTTTTGTGAGTGATCACATGATCAAATTTAACGTGTAAAAAGCTTTGTTGTAGCTTGCTGGCAATATTTTATGCAAAAATGATGCAGGCACATAGTTTCAGCAGTAAATGCTATGGTGCGATAACACCCACAGAGGTGATGACAAATTATAACTTGGGAAAAGAAATGTTTACTTAGCACTCTGTTGGGCTCAGAGGCAGTGTTCCCTCTAAGCTGAGTTAATGTGAGCTAGCTCACAATTTTTTAGCCTCTGGCTCACACATTTTTGCCTTAGCTCAGGAAGGATGGCTCCAGAGCAAACTAATTTACGCAGTAGCCAAATTGCTTGCTCACAACTTTAATATGCCAGTAGCTCACAAAGGAGAATTTTTGCTCACAAGACTCCACAGCTTAGAGGGAGCATTGCTAACTTAACCTAGACTTCCCAGCTGCAGCTTAGAGGGAGCATTGCTCAGAGGCTAACTTAACCTAGACTTCCCAGCTGCAGAGACTACAGATCAGGTTTCTCTGGTCACCTTTTAGGAAACACCAACATATGGCTGGAAGGGACCTCTAGAGTCAATTAGTCCAACTCACTGCACAATGCAGGACATTCACAACTACCGCCCCCCCCCCACTCCCTCAGTGACCCAAAGGAAGGGGAAAACTTCCAGGATCCCTGGCCAATCTGGCCTGGAGGAAGATTCCTTCCTGTCCTCAAAGTGGTGATCAGCATTACCCTGGGCATGTAAGAAAGGGCCACAAGAGCCGAGCACTGACTCATCCCTTCCTACCCTCCCTCATGATCTGCCTGTGGCGTGCTTGCTTAGAGGGGAAATGGGTTTACCTTTAAGGACTCTCTGTGTATATAAACTTGGTAGTTTTCTGCTGCCACCAGGAATTAAAAATTCCAATTCTCTCTCTCTTGGTAGTATGACCTAGGGTCTGGGAACTTCAAAGGACTATGTGGCCCTAAGGAAGTACTGTACTGATTCCTGGGATAAGTTTAAACAAAATTTGATTTATTTAATAAAGAATAAAATAGGTTTCTGGTTATTTTGAACAGTGGTTTCTGGTTATTTTGAACAGTTGCTGAAGAAAGGAACGTGTAAACCATTAGCACTTTATTATGATTTTATATTTGTTTTAACCACAACTATGTTTTAATTTAATTATCTGTTTTTATATGATCTGCCCAGAGCCAGCTTCGGTAAAATCTGAAAAATAAATAAATATAACTGGCAAAGCTTGGTGCTACAAACAGTCTCTCAAACTCCAAACTCCACTCTGACAGGCTTATACACTCATATATATAGCCATATAGGCTAGTCTCTTTGTTTTATTCACAACTCTCTTAGTCACACAGACGAAACTGTTGGTCTTATTCACACATAATTAAACTCAGAATTCCATAGTCACACAGACTATGCTCATTCTTCAAACTAGACACACAGAATCTCTCATAACTCTCAGAGTCACACAGACTGTCTTCAAAACTCTTCCATACTTGTCTCTCTCATATCACAGAATCTCCTCATAGACACACACAGAGAATCCTCTCAAACACCCCTCCTCCCACACTCTCAGTCAGCAGCCAATCAAATCACACTTGTCACCCTCTATCACTCTTCTCATATTACTGCAGTCAAACTAAACTTTTAAGAAGAAGAAGAAGAGATTGGATTTATACCCCGCCCTTCACTACCCAAAGGTGTCTCAGAGCGGCTTACAAACTCCTTTCCCTTCCCCTCCCCACAACAGACACCCTGTGAGGTAGGTGGGGCTGAGAGAGCTCTGACAGAAACTGCTCCTTTTCAAGGACAGCTCTTATCATTTGGCTTGCCCAAGGTCATCCAGCCAGGTGCAAATGGAGGAGTGGGGAATCGAACCCGGTTCTCCCAGATTAGAGTCCGCGCACATAACCACTACACCAAACTGGCAAAAGGAACACACACACTAAAACATGGAATCATTACACTGCCTAAGTTCAGAGAATCAGTATTTCTGTCAGACAGCCATCTAGCCTCTGCTTAAAAACCTCCACTGAGGAACCTCTTTGCAGCTGGTTTGTTAGTGTTGAGTAATGAACGCGACAATGGGATTCCTCTAAATACAGACAGAAAGTCATGGAATCAATCAGTTCTTGAATCCTGGTGACAGGAGACCAGAACTTACCACCAGGTGGGGACAGCATCTAATGTGGATACAAAAAAGAGGATATTCTTTTGTTAGGGTATTCTTTGGAATGTAAGGAATGCCAAGACAGCATCCTTCAGAGATAGGAGCTGGGCTGTATTTCTCGCCCTTCTCCCAAATGGAGAGAGGTGATTTGGCCTACCTGAAACAAGGCTTCTCTTAGATAAATCCTACACAAATAGAAGAAACTGCAATTTGATAACCTGAGACTGATAATATGTGTATCTCTTAAAAACTTCATAGGGAGCTGTGCTTTAGACATAGGGAGGGAGGATTGTGTTTACATTACCTTTGGAATTTATGTCTTGCTTAGTGGTAGTTGGATGTTTTTTCCACCCACCAATGGTAGACTGGTGGTAGACATGAACATGAAATTAAGCAAACTCTGGAGGACGACAGAAGACAGGAGGGCCTGGCCTGATCTGGTCCATGGAGTCATGAAGAGTTGGATTCAACTGTGCAACTGAACAACAACAACAGTGATAGACTGGAAATACCTATAGAACTTGTTTCATCCTTCATGCTGTGTTCAGTAATAGGATTTTGTACACACTATATTAAGAATGTACAATAGGTGAATGCTCGGTTTGGATACAAAGATGCAAACCCCATCTTAGCAGTGGAAGCTGTGAGCAATGTTGGTCAAGTCAGTCTTTCCTTGCCTTGGTTTCCTGTCTACAAAAGGCAGGGCAGACTTGTGAAAATCTTGGCAATAAAGAATGTAAAGTTCCTTGGTCATGATCCACTTGCCTTCCTGTATCTACTCCTCTTAAGCAGGGATGACCAGAACTGCACATAGCATTCTAACTGTGACTTCAACATTGATCCACACATTAAGATACTGGCCATTTGATTTTTCAGTTCCTTTCCTAATAATCCCTAATACAGAATGTGCTTTCCCCCCCCCATCTGTAAGTACATTGATTTTACATGCAAACTGTTGTAAGACCGATGTATTAAGCATATAGACGTACCAGCCCCACTGAGAAAGAATTAGCAAAGTGGCTGCAGAGGAATATCTCAGCTTTTCAACCACTAAGACTCTTAACAAGCATGTGGACAAGGGTTCACATTGGATCCAGTTTTATTATTTATATGATTTATAGAAACTTTTGAGCAGCAATAGTGTGCAGTGTTTATTAGGACCAACTGCAAGTTGTAAAATAGGTAAGCTGGCTTTCAAACTTTAGAGAGTTCTTTCTCAAATGAGATGTTAATCAAAAAAAGGCAAGAAGAGATTGCTTACCCAACATAGAAATGTGCTCACCATTAGTCTACACTGTGTACTTTAAGGGTTAAAAAGTGTTATAATAAAAATTGAAAGGGATCTCATATTATCAAATTCACATAGAGACCCATGTCAAGATAACACTTCCCATGCCTGCATTATTGCTGACATATTTATTATCTTTTTTACTCCAATGAACTTCAAATAAATGAGTAAATCACTAACCAAAAAGGGTCTGTGATTTAGGGAAAATGAGTACTTCAGTAGAAGTTGTGCAATTCCCCCACCCCAATTAATTGTAGTGCTCACATATTCTAAAATCCATCTTTAACCTCTTTTTCCACTTGTAAAATGCAGATGATGCTTAAATGCCTCACAGGACTGGCATGAAAATAATCAGTTAATATTTTCAGGGATTCCAGCATGGAAAGTTTTATAAATGTTAAGTATTATTAGCTATGCAGAGTGGTTAGAGAACCTAAGTCTATATTATTCTTTCAAACAGTAGCAGGCACTTAATTGAAGAGTATAGAAATTCAAATTGTAATATGAAATTAATCTTTTCTAAGGTTATTTAAGCTAATGGCATAGTAATGACAAACTAATTTTACAGTGATTAAGAGATAATATACTCAAGGCTTCCAGTGAGGCTTTTGTTGAGGTAACTTGTACCTATCTTTGATGAGTATGAGAGTATAAAAATACATTCTAAAGTGCAGGTCTCTAAAGAGATTCTCTATTGTGGTTTGGATTGAAAGCCCATAGATCTGAAGCAGCCTGCAGAAAGCCAATGTGGTCCCGTTTTTTTTTTTTTTTAAAGATCCAATGTATCTGCCTTGTCTGTAGCTTTCGTACTTGCTTTCTACCTGGCAGCTGAATTCCAACAGAACTGTATTCATCCAGTGCTTCCTGTGTGCATGCTGTACAGAGGTGATGTGTGCCATTTTTTTAAACAATGCATGCAGTGGAGATTAGTGCTTTTTTTGAAAAACTAGTTCTAAAAATAGCTGGAATTAGGTATGGAGGAAAAGCAGTACATGGAAGTGGTCAAGCTCGCTATTACCCTTAAACCAGAATATGTGGCTATTTTTTTTTTCCATTTTAAAAAATGATGAGTCAATTTGATTCAATTTCATAACCTGTTTTGTTCCACAAACTCTATGTTTTGCATTAGGATGCTGCAACTGGGCACAGATCTCCCTTTGCCATGTATCGTGGACCATGACCATGCCAGAAGACTGGGGCCTCTGCCCCCTCCTTATTGGCAAGCCCCATTCCCTGCTGTTTTTTATAACGTCGGTATTATGTCATCACGTATTCTAGAGTGGCTCCCCTTTTGAAATTCAGTTAGTGTTACTGTTCTGTAGTAAAATGACATGGGCCAATGCCTCAGTATACATGCCCACCATAAAATTGGCTAAGAGTCTTTCTGTGCTTCATCAGTAATAATAATAATAATTAGCATAATGCTTTTCAAGTGTCCAAGGTGCTTCACATACATGATAGTTTTTCAGTAACCCTTATCACCCTGTTAATGGATACACAGTAGCTCAGTGGTTTTCACAACAGCCCTCTAATGGAAGCTAGTGTTGCGTCATTATTTCCAACTGCAAATGGGGGCTTGAGGCTGAGGTTTGCGTACAACCCCCTAGCAAATTTGAGCAGAGAACTTTCCAGCTGTTAGCCATAATAGTATGCCTGCTGTCAAGCCCAGTAAAGTTCAGCAGATGTTTTATTACTGGACACAGATCACTCTGTTTTTCAGGCTTTTCGGAGGCCAGCAACAAGTAAAACCAGGAGGCAATGAATTACTACCTTTCAAGATCTTGAAAGATCCTCAGTTATTTGTGCTATCTGTCCTTAGCAGACCATCTGCCCAAGCTCTTTGATCCTGGTGGGCAGTATCACAAGGTTAGAAAATGGAAAGGCGCTGAGCCTGCCCAGGTACAAATCTGTGATCTAAACTGAAGGCATATTTATACACCCCAAGGCATGGTGTCCAAATTCAACAAGAGGTTTCTGTAGGAGCAACAAGAGGTGACGACACTGATTGGCAATTGGGAATAGAGGTGGAAAGCTGTGCTGCTATCTGAACATGGGGTGCAGTTTACTCTCTGCTGACCAACTGATTACTGGCTGCATATTACATCCCCACCTGTTGAGGTAAATGGCCTTAGAAACTAAGACAGGTAGATAACAAGAATTTTAGATCCATTGTGATATTATTTACAGAGAGAGGTTCACTAATAAGATGCTACATGTACAGTGAATGCAATTAAGAAATTTCAGTAGTCAAACTATTATAATAGGGGTTTTAGCCCATTATTTTCTTTCAGCTTAAGCTTTGGCTCCTGAAGATATTCAAGGCCAGCCTACATCAGAGTGTGTGACCCTCCATTATGAAAATGTCGTTTGTTTTCTGCTAATTATGCTTAAAAAGTGTGGGAGTGAGCTGGCAGTGACATTGGATTGGCATAAATTAGTTTAATACAGCAGAATAGCTAGGGGAAAAATGACGCCCTAGAGATTACTTGAACTCATACATTTCTGCTGCCAAAGTTTACAGGCCTGTAAATTTAAATGCAGAATTTTTGTAGGCAGAATGCATTGACAAATATGCCTAATGGTAATACATCTAGTTCTGTGCCTCAGAACAGGTCAATAATAATGCTTATATTGATAGCAGCAGTGTCGGAGATGTTATTTGGTATTAAAGCTAAAATCCATGTTATCCCGTTAATCATAATTACATTAATATTGACAGGCCCTTGACAATACCCACTTTACTATTGATAGATTTCTGTCAATAATACATTTCTAAATAAAATATATTCATTCATAATCTCTACAATATTCAGTAAGCAATGCTAAAATGTATGAAGGAAAAATACCTATTTTATTGGTGATATACAGTAATTTGTTTTCTTCTGGAACATGTTATACAGAAGGCACTCTTGATTTTGTAAAATAAAAAATGGACAATGCATTGGGTTATTTAAAAGAACTATTAGATATATTGAAAAACTGATTTATAGTTTGTTTTCTGGGAAGGAAAGCAGAGTGATGTTACAATGAAGTTCTGTTTGGAAACATTTCATATAAACTTCAGACTTAGACCACTTTAAAAAAAGTTTTTATTTGGATCCAGATATTCTGTATGGCTAGTTATCAGTGATACTAGGTAAGGTGCTAGAGAAGTTTTCACTGAATATTCCTTATTCCAGAATACTGTAGCTTTTTAGAAGATAATGAAAACTGGTGTGCCTTGTGGGTCTGACAATTCCTAATTCTAAAGTAAGCCACACTTCTCTCTCAACCTCCGGCTATATCATCACATTTCTCGCTTTCTGCTATCTCATTTAAGCAACTGTAGACTAATAATTTTCAAATGATGTATCCTGGGAGCCCCTTCCAGTTTCCACATGGACTTGTCTGCCAAGAAACCTCTGCATGTTGCATAAGATCCAGGATAGTACTTGCACAGAATGCTGGTTAGGCCTCATTGCTGCTACTCATGAACTGACGGTGCCTCCCCTACCTGTGCATTCAGTACATCCTAGTAAAACATTGGAAATAATGGGCAAGCTGTCAAGGAGTATCTATGCCATTAGTGATAAACTTCTGAAGAACCTTCAAGTTTTTATAATATTTTATTTAGGATGTTTTTGTGCTACTTGTCCAGAATTTTGCTTAAGGTTCTACTCAAGTTTTGTAGTACATAGCTCAGAATCCATCGTACAAGGAACCAAGGTATTAGAATTCAACTTTCAGGCTTCTCTGGGCCTACAGCAGCTCACCTATTCTCACCTGAATAATATTTTTGGTACACAGAACCATGAAGATGTGCAATTGCCTGTGTATGCATAGTAATACACAGAGTTATTGGCTATACCTTCTGAAGGAGATGTCTTGAGGGTTTTGGTGATGGTTTTCTGTGTATTGTTTTCTGCCCACATTTCCCCTTTGCTATATTTTTTCACCTTTGTATAAACCCAGTTGCAATGCTTGGGATTTATTTTGAGCGGTTTCTCCAAACATTGGCTGTATATAGAAAAATTAATCATACCAACAGAACTATATTCATATTTATAGCAGAAAGTAATAATACCGCCATAGGGCATATTAAGGGCTGCTGCTGTAATATGAGACATGAGCTATGGGTGTCGTTGTACACGGTCACTTTCAGAGCTGTTGACAGTTTAACCATACTTAGCAACCTGTTTTCATTTCTGTTCTCTGAAGAGGGCTCCCTCTAAAGCTGGCAAGCTTTGTGTTTCATGTTTCTTCTGGGAAGTTGTTCTAGAAGAGCTCTCTGTTTCTGTTCACTGTGCTAATGAATTACAATTCCTATATTTAATGGATCGTTAGCTGCACTGTAATTTGCAAGGCCCCCATCACAGATATCCAGCTATATGTTGGTCAAACAGCGACGGAATCACAGGCCTCTGCAACATTTTTGATTTATTCCTTGACTGAAAATGGCAACTGAAATATGTGCTGTATATGGAAAATACAGATACTGAGTAACTTCTTTTTGTAAGATATTTTAATGCCTTGTACACATTCTGTTATTTCATGACCAACTGTAGTAGGAACTTAATAACATAGATAAAGGAATCTTACTAAGGAGGATTTTAGTCCTTTGATAACCGGGGGGGGGGGGGTTATAACACATTAGTTGTTGAAACACATGAATCTTCATGCCAGACAATGTGGTTGCACAGTTGGTAGAAAACCCCTCCACCATTCAAAACCTATTAGAAAATACATTCAGATATCACTGATTTATTTATGAATGAGCCATCTTATTTTCTGTATTTCTTTGGGAAACTGCACCTGAATCAAATTGCCTATTCCTAGCCTAGTGGTTGAGTAAGACGTTTCAGGTACTCCTCCATGAAATAGATTTATTGGGATCCAGTTCAATCTGGCTTCAGGTTGGAGTTTGGTTGTGAGACTGCCCTGACTTTCACTGGCAGACAGACAGTCCTTCTGAACTGACTGAGAAAGTTGAGGCCACTGTTGTATTAAACTCTTGTTGGGTTTGGGGGTGGGTCTGTAGTTTCGAATTTATCAGCCATAAACTGGCTGATCAGGCTGATATTACCTCTTATTTTATTTATTTAGTTCATTTATCCCCGGTCTCTCTCCCCAATGGGAAACCAAAGCAGCTTGTATTAGTCTCCCCTCCTCCATTTTAGCTTCACAACAACACTGTGAGATTGGTTGGGCCAAGAATGTGACTGGCCCAAGGACATCAAACAAGTTTCCATGGCAGAGTGGAGATTCAAACCTGAGTCTCCGGGATCCTAATCTTACACTCTAACCACTACACTATAGTAGTTTGCTAGTGACTTTTATATTGCCTTTTATCTCTGTCTTCACATCTAAATTGATGGTAGAATAATAGCTGTAGAAATGCCAAAGTGTCATCACACACTCAGATGCTTAAATTAATCCTCCAAGAACTGCAGACAGGAAGTCAGTTCTAGCTAGTCTAATGACTATTGGGCCTGTATTGCACATAAAGTTGGAAAACTTTAAAAAATATTTTTAATAACTGGCGCTTTTTAGCATTCAAAACATGGTGTATTTAAAACAGTGGTTTTCAAATGTGGTCAAGAAACTGGAGTTCCTAAATGATGCTGTGACAGACAACAAGCAATTGCAGACTTTTAAGTAATGCTGCTGGGAAAAGGATGAGCTAGCTGAAAAATGATTGACAGCTCATGGAACTCATTCTGATTGGGTGAAGGCAGCTTACTGGGGAACTGGAACATGGAGCTGTTTAAAAAAATTCAAGTGGGTAGGAGTTAGCCTCTTGGAGTGAAACAGTGTTGGAGCAATGGGGCAGAGCTGTCAGAAAAAACACTTAGTGAGACTTTTTTGAAGAAAAGTGTCTGATAAGCCCCGTCTGTAGCAGGGAAAGTGTGTTATAGCCTCTGCAAATAACATGTCTTGGGGTGGAGATAGTGATTCTAGCAAGGAAGTATCAGAACCTCCCCTATTCAAGGAGTGGAAGGAATCTCCTTGTGTGAAAACCAAAGAAAACACAACTTGAGTAGAGAATTAATCACTCTCAGTATGGAAGCTTATTAACCAGTTTACAGAGACTGTTCTTCTGGCAGATAGGGAGTTGACAAACAGTTTCAGGTCGCATGGAGGTCCCTCAAGCAAGTCAAAAGAGGTTATTGTTCTTAAGAAGAGAATAACAATCTGGCCAGAGGAAGAGGGGCCAGATAGGAAAACCCCTGGTCTGAATATAGGGTAAAAGCATAATAAAACCTCACATTTGGGTAACCATCCAGTTCCAGTAACAAGTTCAAAAGTAGGCATTATAGTAGTATCTGTAACCCTGATAAAGCAGTGAAGCATCTCTAACAACATCAAACCAAAATAAACCAGGGAAAACAACTCTCTGAATATCTCTTTGGTGGTGGTTGTTCAGTCGCACAGTTGAGTCGGACTCTTTGCGACCCCATGAACCACATCACGCCAGGCCCTTCTGTCCTCTGTCGTCCTCCAGTGTTTGTTCAACTTCATGTTTGTTGCATCGATAACGCTGTCTTGCCATCTCATCCTTTGCTGTCGCCTTCTTCTTTTACCTTCAATCTTTCCCAGCATCAGTGTCTTTTCCAGTGAATGTTCCCTTCTCATTTGGTAGCCGAATGGCCCTGTTCATACGAGCCCATTTGGGCCGGGAGCGGGACGGAACTGGGGTGGAGCAAACAGGCACGATCTCACCTCAACATCTGGGGAGCGTGCCGTCTCCGTCCCTGATCCGTCCCAACAGCCCATACTGCGCCGTAAAAAAGAACCACCTCTCTAGGTGGTTGCATACATTGATGCGGCTCAGGCCGGGCTGTGGGATCGGCGGCGCGTCCTTGCGCCGCCGCATCC
>NW_015172019.1:880955-903091 GCF_001447785.1 Gekko japonicus | reverse complement strand
GGAATACCCATTTGCTACAGATGCAATCAGCATTCAGCAATAGAGGAAAAGGTGGTCTGAAAGAGGGCTGGGCCACCTTTGTAGATTGTGCATCGCTAATGCACAGCTCAGATTATCATTGGATGTGTTCTGCAGAATTGGTGAGTGGTGGAACTGAGCAGGCCTGGTTTAGTGAACTAAAAATGCTCTGATATGCCACAGAGTCATCTACTCAATGAGCAGAGCTCTGTGGCAGGTAATCTGATGTGAAAGAGTAAAGAAATTCAAGGTAAAGAAACTGACGAATGACAGAGGACCTCCTCATTGCTGCCCCCCCCCCCAATTGCCAGCACCATTTGGCCATCACTTTCAAGGCAAAACAGAGCTTCTGAATGCTTGTTTCAGTCAAATTAAGCTAGACTCCTTTTCAGATAGAGAAAAACCTAACATTTCTCCTTATTAAACTGCCTAACAGCACAGTTGTTTGTACATTAATAGCACTTTAAAAAAATGCTTACATTTCTCTCATCCACATTCTTCCTTTTATACCATTTGGTACAGTAAGTGCTCATCTGGCAAGGCTTTCTTCATTATCTTCTCCATATTTCTACTTAATATGCTCACCTGACACATTTAAGGTCTATTAACCATTTTAACTGTGATATGATTCCTCTCTTTTTTTTAACCTTCCTCTTAATTTTTTGTATTTTATCATCACTTCAGCAATAGGTAATTGCTGGAACTTTGCCCCTGAACAACTACAGATCTGAAATAGACTATTCAAACTTTTAAAGAGTGCTGTCACTTTTTTCAGGCAACCAACTAAAGAGTTAAATATCCAGAGAAGGCAGATAGTCCTGGACGTTCTAAAATAAAACTAGGATGGGGGTGTGAGTTCAGCTTATTATACTGCACTTGCTGAACACTTAATTGTCAGGCTTAATTGGTACCATTACCCATTATGAATTCCAATTAAAAATGATATCAACAATAGAGGAAGCAAATTAAGAGTCAATTTTGCTCTTTCTGTGTGTGTACCATATATGAAGACAGAGAGGGGGAGAGGGAGGGAGTTGCTGAGCTGGGGGACAGACCAGGGTTCAGATCTTTGCTTAGCTGTTTGAGGCAGACTCTCTCTGTCTCTTGCAGCCTCAATTCTTCTTGAATGATCTGTTGCACAAGCTTGTTGCCCAAACTAATAGTACTTATTCTAAGGCATAAAAAGGCCAGTGGAGATTGCTAATAATAGCTGTTTCTTTGTTGCAGAAAGCAGTGTGTTGACAATGGTAGCCAGCAACAATAATGGCAAAAAAATGACCCCTGCACTCCGAATAAGTCAGCTCGATGCCCTTGAACTAAACAAAGCCTTGGAGCAGCTGGTTTGGTCCCAGTTTACTCGATGCTTTCATGGATTTAAACCTGGACTGTTGGCTCGCTTTGAACCAGAAGTTAAGGCATTTCTTTGGCTTTTTTTGTGGAGATTCACCATCTATTCTAAGAATGCGACAGTGGGACAGACTATTCTGAACATTCAGTACAAGAATGACTTATCCCAGAAGCAAAACTACCAGACACTAAGCAAGCACCAGAAACTATGGTATCTTATTTGCACTGTTGGTGGTAGGTGGCTGGAAGAAAGGTGTTACGATTTGTTTAGCAATCGTCCTTTGGAGTCTTTCCGGAAGACCAAGTATTTTATTAATTTAGCAGTTGGACTCCTCAAACTTTGTGAATTACTGAACTTCCTGGTTTTTCTTCGGAAAGGAAAGTTTGCTACCCTCACTGAGCGTATTTTAGGAATCAGGTCTGTGTTCTGTCAGCCTCAGAGTATTCGTCAAATTGGATTTGAATACATGAACAGGGAACTCTTGTGGCATGGGTTTGCAGAATTTCTCATTTTTCTTTTGCCCCTTATTAACATGCAAAAACTCAAACTCAGGCTTTCTTCTTGGTCATTAGCTGTTGCAGGATGTTCCAGTAAGGAAAGTTCTTTGGCAGCAGGTAGTAAGGAATGCTGTCTCTGTGGAGAATGGCCAACTATGCCTCATACTATTGGCTGTTCACATGTGTTTTGTTACTACTGCCTTAAAAGTAACTACTTATTTGATATGTATTTTACCTGTCCTAAATGTGGCATGGAAGTGCATGACCTGCAGCCATTAAAACACAAGATAGAAATGAAAGAGGTATCCACTTAGCCTTTTTGAGGATTCCCCTAAATCCGTAAACACACTTTGTGAAATATACCAAACTGCCGTACAGTGATAGTTAAATACAGCATTGCCTGTTAATTTCACCTCTTTTAAAGATTAATATAAAATATTTTAGCACTGTTTGTAAAAATGAGCAGGTTTTGTAAAGAAATGGTTGTTGATTGTGTCCAATTTTATTTATACTCCCAGACCTGAAGGTATGAAAGCAATAACCCCTTTAAGGCAGCTGACACTCCATTCACATTTGCTGCCACCAGTGCAGATAAACCTGGTGTAGTGCAATCACCTGGATGCAAACCAAATGGGTTGTTTCAGTGAAGTGCACTTTGCCATGAACTGGGGAGCTGCTTCACACAATTTGTTTCCTGTTTTAGTGCGGCCCTTGCAAGGGTGGCATTACAAGCATGCTGTAATCATCAGTGAATCAGGCCTGATTTGCAGATTCTTTGGATCCAGTTCACAAATTCCATTGTGGTGATATGATCCCGCAATACCATTGTGCCAGTTTGACTTGGGACATTTTGCAGCCACTTACATGGGATATTTAAGGCAACTTCACCTTGTACTAAAGAAGCATACAGGCTTCCTAGACTGCTAACTAAAGTACTCTCTACAACAAAAGTCTGTTGCAGTGCAATCCTGTGTCAAGTTCCTCCAGTCTAATCCTGTTGATTTCCTGTGTGGAGTTCCTCTAGTCTAAAATAGTTTATTTCAATGGGCTTAGACTATTGTAACTGTACATGGGATTATATATTCTCCACACAGTACTGTGACCCACATTTCAAACCATAGTGAACAATATTGTCTGGGTTTTGTAGAGGTTACCCTGAATATAATCCAGTACTATCGCATAAGAGTAAGTACTGGAGCAGTTTTGTAGCTTGCAAAAGCTAGAATGTTTTGCATAATCTTCACCTTGAGAAATTTTGTTCAAAATCAGGCTTGTAAAAATAAATATTTTCTTAGATTCCTGTTTTCAAAGAGGAGGAAAATAGCCTGTCTCCATTGGCCTCTTCATACTCTGACAGTTATCACAGGATCATGGCTTTATCCATATAGTGAACTGACTCTCTGTTGATGTATGACAAACATTGAAGGTGGGCATAAATGACAGTATGATAGCAAGGAACTTACTCTTCAGGAGGAGTTTTCCTCAACAGTAACATTGTAAAGAAGGTAAAACCACACCCTTGACTGCCTTCCAGTTAAATGATTTAATTTGGATTTTAATTGCTGTTGTATACTGTATTCCAGCAGCTGACAGTGTAACCTAACAAAGATTTATAGACTTGATGAGCTAAACAAAAATGGCTGAATAAAGAACTTCTTTTCACATGAAACCTTGTTGTTAAGTTTATTTTTTCATTGAAGATCTGTGCACAGCAAAGAACTGAAAACAAAACACTTTAAGTTATGATCATCGCCTTAATATTTTGTAAGTGCTAGTCTGTACCCTACCACTCTGTCTAGCAAAGTCTGAAGTGTTCTACAGCAGGAAAGTAATTTAAGTTGATGGAAGCTCTTCAGGCTGGAGAAAGGCTTCAGGTTTTGCAGAGCGCCATGGTAGTATGTGTGCCGCTTTCTCCGTGTGATTGCTGTGTGACCTTGGGCCAAGCTTCCTGTTCTAGAATTCTGTTCCTTGTTCGCCACACCCAGCTTCCATTTGCAGTGGTAGTGTTAACTAAAACTATCTGCTTTCTCGTTAGTCACAAGAAGTGTCAGTGCCAAATTAGCCGTGGAACAGACCACTACCAAATCCAGTGAGTTTCATTGTTTCTGTGCTGCTTACAGCACATTTCTAATATTTCTAATATTAAGATGCTGAACTGCAGGCTGTGGTTCTCAGTCCTTTTAGCACTTGTGTCTAAGAAATAAGTGTCTTCTGCTGCTCAAGATTAATGAATCAATGAGCTTCTAAGGGTACAAAAGGAAAAGCAAAGGAATATTAAGTTACATTTATAATGCTGCTGTGGTTTTTATTCATTTGAACCAACTAAATATTCAAGGCCTTGTGTAATTTTCTTACCTGAAGGCCATTACTCCATAAGAGAAATCCAAGTGGAGCCTTTCTAACTGCTTGGTTGAGAATATTCAGGGAAACCTGATAAAAGTAAGATTTACTTTTTGTTGACAATGCAGAACCATGTAGTAATTGAAACTGTTGCAAAAATTTTGTATGAAGTTTTAAGAAGATGTTCAGTATTCTTTGGAAACTGAGTTGTATGCTCTGTAGGTTATGCCAATAAAGGCTGCTTGATTGAACTGCTTTAGGTATTTGAAGAAAACAGTAAGAGAGGAATCAGGAGTGACTTGCATGCCCTCTTCTGATTCTTCCTGGTCTCTACCAAAGGGCACATATCTCCCCTTCATACAAATATCAAAAGCCTTATTAAGCATTTCTTCCTGAGTATGACTTTACTATACGTTCGGTGGTATGCATTCAGCACATGACCATATCTACTTGCAGTCTGCACAGTTCAGAATTCTACCACTGAGTCTATTGTCTCATTCTGTGTAATGGGTAGAAGGATGCAAGGGGGTTGGAGAAAACTCTCTCCTCAATATGCAAATAATTTGCATGTGACTTGACCTGAGGTGAGACAGGGTGCTGAGGTGACTGGAATTTGAATTGGAGTTTCACACATTCAGCCCCTAAGCTGTGCTAATCATTTGTAACTTTCTCAGGGATAGAATGGGTTACCACTCTACACAAACATTTCAGAAAGAAAGAAAGACCCTTGAAATAACTTTTCCCCAATATATGCAACATGGCCATTGAACTTTTAAAAGTGTTATGAAACTTACGAAGCAGCTTTGTACCAAAAAAACATTGATCTATCTACTTCAGGAATGTACTCTGAGTGGCAGTCTCTCTCCAGGTCTTGGGTAGAGAACAGTGTTCCCCAACACCACCTGCTTGACATTCTTAAGTAGAGATGGGTGGAATTGAACCTGGGACCTTCTGTGCACAAAATGTATGCTGTAATATGAAGTCACAGGACCTCTGAGAACTAAAACTTCCTTCAGCCACTGTCTTTGTATGATTTAATCTAATGTGTGCTCCTCAGTAATTTTAATAATATTAAGAAATTGAATGACTCCTTCTATGCCATTGTGTATTTCTTTGTGCTATTAACTGATCATTTCACACACTGTGACCTCAACATAGCTTGAAAGAAACTCTCCCGATTGCTGTGAGATAAATAAACAAAGAATTAAAGGTGGCAGTTGTTAGTACCATACCACAAAGGACAGGGCTACTAAGGTCCAATTTCAGAATACAGCATAGGCATGTTTAATTCATTGCTTTGAAGAAATTAGTGTTTGCATTTAAATTGAATTGAGGCAATGCAAGGATGAGGAAAGCAAAAGGATAGCTAGATGAAGATGGTGAAATATTTATAGATTTCTAAGGTTACAGAGGCTGAACTTACCTTGTCTGATCTCCTATATCACACCAGCTTAATGAATGGAGACTTGTAAATATATAAATGAGTAAACTTGATTCTACAAACGGCTCATTAATAATCGTGCACTTTTATTTGGATTACAGTGTGAGTGGCATTCAATGTTTGCCTAAGCCCCATCTCTTCTGCAGGCTGCCCAGTGTAGTGATTTAAAGTCTTCAAAATATTATAGGTTCTCTGAATATAATCTTCATATATGTTGGAGAATCCTTAAAGACTGTTTTGCACATAACAGATCAAGTTTGATGATATATTTATGACACAACATCTGTTTTCCTGGTACCTACTCCTATGCATTTCAGGTGCCAAAGTTTCTTTTCCCAGGGTTTTTGGCCTGCCTTCTTAACTTGCAAATATTATGTTGCTGTTGGGTGGTCAGTTATATTGCTCCTTGTTTTGTTCAACTTTTTGGGTATTTTAATGTTTGTTGTAATATTATGGATTTAGATTGATCTTTTAAATGTATTTACAGTTGTGCTTTATTGTAACACTAGTCGCAAAGCTCGTTGTAAAAGGAATACAACGAATGCTAGCAAGATGTATAAAATGTACCAGCTTACCAACCTGGCATCAGAACAGTGTGCAACATCAGAGCAAGAAGGAGCGCACAGACACTGGCTGGAGTAATACAGGGCTCAGCAACACAGCCACCAGGCAAGAGAAAGGGGACTATCTGTCTTATTGGCTTGGCAGGCAACAAAGGCAAACTCCAGGGACAGCCAATGTGTGTGTATGGGGGGGTTATCACCTTTTCTGTTGTCTCCTTGCAGGGGCTCAATGTAAAACAGATAGCATTTAAAGAACTACAGGAGAAAAGGGGAAATGGTAACAAAGGCTTTAAGTGTCTTGTATTCTCAACAGCAGTACAACTTTTAACTCTGCTAATGCAATATGATAGACATGTACTAAGGCTTGTAAAGCGTTTTTGCTTGTATTCTTGGGTTTGGGGAAGGATCTCAGTGGGGTGAAATGCAACAGTGTCTACCTTCACAAAGCGACTGTGTTCTCCAGGGGAACCGATCCATGTAGTCTGGAGATCGTTTGCATTTCCGGGAGGTCTGTAGGCCCCACCTAGGGCTTGGCTCGCTTAGAGCCAGCGGCCAGCAGCCCCATCTTGGGCTGTTTCTTCCCCTCCCTCCCTCCAGCCAGCCAGCCAGTGAGGCAATCTGGGAGCCAGCTGGTGGCCTGTCCTCTCAGGAGGGAGGAGGCGGACAAGGGGCATCCATGGGGAGGTGGTGGCAGCAGGTGCGTCTTCGTGCATGGCGGTGCAGAGGATGGAGGTGGCGGCAGCGCACAGGATGGCGGCCCTGTGGGGCCTGGCCACCTTGCAAGTGGAGCGGTGGCTGCTGGACGTGACGCTGGTGGCAGGCAGTGGGTGGGAGTTCGGGGTCCACTGGTCCATGCTGGCAGCAGCCTCAGGCAACTTCCCCATCCTGTTCGGCAGGGCTCTGTGGGAGGCGTGGCTGGAGCGGGCGTGGCCGCATGGCATGGAGCCCAAGTGCCTGGTGCTGCTGCTCAACTCTGGCCACACGGGCCTCATGGCATGGCTGGGGCCGGAGCTGGGCGAGCGCCTCCTGAGCACCACTGACCTGCTCCAGTTCCCGGCTGTCAAGGAGGCATGCGTTGCCTGGATGGCAGCATGCCTGGAGCTGCCCACAGCGCTGGGAAGTCAAGAGTTTGGCGAGACCTTTACCTGGCTGCATTGGGTGCCTGCATTGCCTGAGTCCCGGTGGAGCGTCCATCCCCTTCGACGACTCCCTCCAGACTGAGGGTGAGATCCTGGCCACCAGCTGTGTGGGCAGGGCTCAGGCCACGCAGCCACCCACCACAGCCAGGGGATTGGCAGACATCTGAGTGGCAGATTTGGCTCCCAACCAATTTTGGAGCGCATCGAACGTTGCCAGACGAAAAGGGAATTATTACATAGGAGAGATGTCTTGAACTTTTTTGTTGAAGATTGCCATACAAATACATCACATAAATAAAACTATCTCTTTGGGAGTGATTTGAAAGTTCTGTGGTCTACATGAGAATGAGCAATCACAGCTTTTGTTTTCTCTTGGGGCTGAAAAAGCAATATTTGTTTCATTGTAGTTATATGTGTCACCTAAGCACTGGGATACACAAATCTGGAGCAAGACGGAAGAAAAAAGAAGCAAGAAGGATGGTCCTTCCTTTTGTTTCACCTCCAATGGCTACTGCATTTTGGAGAAGTGAGGTGGTGTTCTAATATTGGGTTAGGATTTTGGAGACCCTGGTTGAAGTCCCTCTGGTCATTGAAGCTTGTTGGGTGATCTTTAGCCAATCATTCACACTCATGCTAACCTACTTTATGGGATCATTGTGAGAGAAGAACGATGTAAGCTATTGTGAGTCCCCATTAGGGAGGAAAGTAGTGGGTATGAATCAAGTAAATAAATAAATGAAAAAGTGGCCTGTATCCTAGCACTCTGCTCAGCAAACTCTGAAGCCTTTCTCAGAGGCTTCCTGGAACAACTCTTGGCTCTCTTAACATAATAAATTGTTGGGAATTTAATAGAGCCCGCCTGCCTGTTTTTATATTTGTTTTCTTTTTAAAATATTTCTCCTCATTCCCTGGGAAATAGCATTTATCCCAGCCAATCAAGTGAGTTGCCTTGGCCAATCACACAGTCTTTCTTGGAGGGGAGGGAAATTTCAAAGTGCTGCCATCCATTACGTTGGCCATTTTGCGCCCCATGTGTTCTCTGTTCACAGCTGCTTGTGGAAGAGATCTTGCTTGGATAATGCTAGACCCCCCAGCCAGCTGGATCCTGCCTCTACAAGTGCTAGTCTGATTATTATTACTAATATCTAGCCTTTCTTGCATTCCTTTCCCCTGTGGGAGGGTTAGTAAAAGGGAGGAAAGTTTTGGGGAGGTATTATTTTCATAGTTTTGGGTTCTGTGTAATATTTGGTTTTTCTGCCTTTTTTGTGCTTCTGAGGATTTGTTTCTTGTCTTCCTTATGGGCTTTTTTCTTCTTGGTTGGTCATTACCTGTTTCCCATCTTCTTCTTTTTTGCAGATTAATTCGTGATTTTGGGTACCATTGCATTTTTCATTGCTTAGGCTTGAATAGGTAGGCTCACTTTCCTCTGCAATGCAGTTGGTGGGGTGTATTGGCTCCTCGCTAGACAGACACTATGGAAGAACTACTTTTATTCTCAGTTACAGGTATGGTAAAAAAAAAATGCTGCTCCAAAAAACTGGCACCCACTTTTGCTCCTTTTTCCAGTATGCGTAGAGAATGGCTGGGGGCACCTTATTCAAGGGGCTGTACAATTGGATCCCTATCTCCAATTGAGTTGAAACTTGGGATTTCTTTAGAAGAGAGGGTGGATTTGATTCCCCAATATTTTGATACCATTTGATGAAAACACATCCACTCAGGAAAATCTGCCATTACCCACACATCGAAAATAGTGGGCAGACATCCAATCTAATCTTAATTAAAATGGAAATGGAACCTGAGAAATTTTCATAACACAGCAACAAAATTTCTAAAAATTCTTAAAAACTGATAACACCTCTTTCTTAAATTACAATATGGGATTGACATAATTTTTCCAGTGCCAGCCCTAATAGTCACTATCCTAACATTGTTATTTATTTAAAATATTTATTAGTCACCTTTGTGCAACTCAAGACAGCTTACAATACAAATAAAACATTATAGAAATACAATAAAAACAATTATAAAACCCATAAAAGTCAAAGTTTAAAAAGTCTGAATTGGGCAGCAAATAATAAAAACTAAATCAAAATGCAAGTCCTAAATAAGACTCTTCAATTGCTTCCTAAAGATCGACTATGAGGGGTCCAGACACAAGACAACTGAGACACGGAAATCAGGTACTTCTGTGTCATTAAACTCACGTCCTTTCACAGGCATTGTATTCAAGGGGCTCTAGCTACCAGAGGCTCTGCCATACGTCTACTGAGAGGGAGGCTGATGGATTTTTCTTCTACTGAGTTACAAATAAAAAAGCTTGTTAGCCCCAAGTGCCCCCAAGCCAAAGTAGTGAGGGCATTTATAATTGGTGGGTGTTCCTTATTCTCACTGTGGCATCAAACAATTGTAGCATGCTTGTTGCAATGAAAATAGGGAAATTCACTCATGAGAGAACTACTGGGGAAACAACAGTCTGGACTGGGAGTTTTGAAACTGATGTCTGCTTTAAAGACCATTTCATAAGAGAACTACCATTAGGGAGGCAGTTTCTCATCTGCCCATAGAGTTCTTGACCACAAGTAATTATTTTCTCATAGATCATATACTAGTCTGTTTTGAAGGATATCCACAGATTTACTACCGTTTCTTATGTGGAAGTCACTGCTATGGTACTTGGGCCTTCTCTCTCTTAGCCTAGGGTATTAGGTGGCATCCAAAGTGAATAGTGTTAACAGTGAAATAATGCACAGTAAATGCCACCCCAGGGAATAGCAACCCACAGCTAAAAGCTAAAATGCTGTGAAACCAACTAACAGTAAAAACAGTATAATTAGTAAGGTATAAAAGAACTGTTGGACACAACTTGTGTCCCTAGCTGTGTTTTTCCCAAACCAATTTGAGAAACACATGAAAACAATCCTGTAGAGGAGGAACACTAAAAAATAAAAATAAATAAAGGAAAAGTCCATATATCAAGGTCTGGAACCCCTGAATACCCAACAGACTCTTCAAGTGTTACAATGCCTCAGAAACTCTCTCATATATCTTCATCCAAATCATCATTATGTTGGAAAGAGAGTTTAAAGAGTGCCAGCAAAAGGGGGATTTTGTTGGTGGGGATGTATAAAGATTAGGAACTTTTGGAGGGAAGTGCTTAATATCATTCAGTTGGTAACTTCCATACAGATTCCACTCAAACCAGAGATTTTATTTCTAAATACATGGCCATGTGAACTGGTTGGTAGGTCACATAAAGCAACCATTGAAGTCATGCTGGATGCTGCTAAAACCGTGATCGCATCTAATTGGAAGGACACTAAAGCACCAACTGTGGAAGCATGGTTTCGTACACTATGGAATCACTACCTGATGGACGCAGTCACAAACAAACTGAACTACATGTCTCAAGGCTCAAATCAGGATGCCTTTATTGGTAAATGGTATCCGGTCCTAGAGTATTTGGCTCAACAGCAATATATTTCCTCTGAATGGTCCCAATTTCAAAAATAGATTTGATGTTTTGTTCTAAGTTTGCATATTAAAACTCTTAGTATAAGTATGTTACCTTTGCATTTAGATGCTTAATTAGATTGTTACTTATTCATTTAAGTTATAGACTGAGTACATACAGATTATACTTAGGTGATACTGCGTATCACGTAGACAAATAATTGAGTTTGAAGGACATCTTCATCGAAGTAAGATTTGTAAATCACGCAAAATGTTTATAAAAGTTTAATGATCTTATTGTCAATTCACATTATTTTATATCAACAAAAATGAAAAAAGAGATGTGTTTATATGTAATATGTGTTTGCAACTGTCTACATCAATGAAAAAACTTAAATACAAAAAAAAGTGTTACAATGGGTGACATAGGATTTTATACCCAAGATGACACACACAAATAAAACAAGATTATCGGTTCCATCAGACATCAGCACTTTGACCTAACAGGTCTCTGATTGGCGGAAAACCTTTTAGGCGGGACTTTCCCAAGTAAAGGTTTTTTCTTTTAGCTGAACAATAAGTGTTTCTTTCTCTTAGACTGTACAATTCTAAAAGTATCTATATAGCTGATATGGTTTACAAGGTGCCATTGTTCTTCGTTTAGCCAAAGACATATGCAGTTATAGCTGGCCTGCCAAGGCCATAAGCCTTAACAAAATCGTGGCATGTCAGCATCTTTATTCTCCCATCATACATTTAAACAATAACTATAAATGAACCAAAGCTAATATCTGAATACATTCATGATTGATTTCTGTTTCAGTGGTTAGAATCACAAATGGCACTTAACATATGTATTATGGAAGTGCTAAGTGTACCTACTAAGTTAAACCTGTTAGTCACTGGCAGAGTACAAAGTGTTTCATAAACTGTGTGTGCAACAGAACTAAGAGAAACAGAACAACAGCCAGTCAAACCAACAACAGCAAAATAAAATCACAATGTCCCTTTCTATTCACACGGAGTGCCTACCACCCTCCACAACCTCTCTCCCTCAGATTCAGGGTTAGGATGAAAATTTTGCCATCCCTTCTTGTCTCTTTTAAAATATAAAGACATCGGGGGACTTCCGGTTTTGGCCCTTGCCATGGCAGTCGCATTCTAGAGCTCTGGGAGACACACGCCAGAGTCTGCGGCTGGGAGGGGGTGCAATTGTCCTACCCCTGAGCCCTTGCAAAGGGCTCCCAGCCATGGGGCACTATGAGAGCCCTTCCTCCGGCAACTGTCCGGTGAAGGGGGGCTGTTCCATGCCCCGAAGGTCCCGCCACGGAGCTTCCCTGAGTGGAACTAGAGACGCACACAGGATCAAGCATTTGATGGCCGAGCGAACTGTGACTAAAAGCGATTCTATCATTGAAATGTGAGTCAAGTCTAAGTGAAAACACCAGAAAACTAGCCAAAAGGTCAAGTCTAAGTGAACACCCCAGAAAACTAGCCAAAAGCTCTCCCCTTTGGAAGCGGGGGGGAACTCCCCCTCGACAAGAAAATAAGCAAACATTTTGCAGCAGAGAAAGGGGGGAGTGGGCTATTTAAACGAGGTGGATGGAAATAAAAAAACTCATAAGAACTTACCAAGCTTTTTAAAGGATTTCGGAGACTTTGATAACTTTTTCAAAAAGTAAATATTCTCTAACATGGCGCTTCCAAAGAAGGAGGAGAAAGACAAGCTACTGAAACTGAAGCCTCTTGCTGGAAGTGCCAGCCCAGTGAGTTCTGTCCCTAGACCGGACACAGTTACAGATCTCCAAAGGATGCTGAATGAGGCGCTGCGCCCTCTGCTGGAACAAGTCACGTGGAACAAGGTGGATGCCAACACCAAGAAGCTTAAAAAACAAATGCAGGTGATGGAGAAAAAAAGATCAGTTGATGAGTCTCATTTGTTACAGCTGCAAATGGAAAGGGCAAGCTACACCCTTAGATTTCAAGGGATTCCTGAAGGGAAGGGAGAAAATTTAAAACAAATTATGTGTGACTCTTTAGGCCCTGTGGGAGATTTTAAAGCGGATACTTTACAAGGTGAAATAGATACGATCTTTAGGTCAATTCTGAATTTACAAGAAAGAATAATCTGCCCAGGGAAGTGATGGTGAGATTCTCCAGAAGACAAGAGTGAGACCAAATACTTAAAGCTACAAGTGGAGTTAACTTGAAAATCAAGGACAAAGAAATAACATTTTGAAGGACATTCCGTTTGAAATAGGAAAGAAAAGAAAGAAATTTAGAGACTTGACTTTATACAGAAAAACAACACCCCCTACAGATGGATCGTGCCCGAAGGCATAATCTTCAAATTTAAAGATAAAAAAGGAAAGAATTGACTCTGTTGAAAAGGCATGTGAGTTTCTACAGCATTATAATCATCCAGCTGGAGAAGAAGATGAGGATGAAGGCAACAGCACCAAGGGAAGTGAAGAAGAAGGAGCAGTGGCATCTTCTGATGAGGACTCAGATTCTAAACTTGGGGAGACAGCTCCAAAAACAAGTTATCAGTTGAGAAAGAAAAATGATTTAAAAAATGAGTTACCATAGTCCTGTGAATCCTTTATAATATTTGTTAATCATTTCTTATATTGCTTTTTAAGAAGTTAGATGTGTCAGTGTTTTTATTTCTATTATGTATGAAGACCATGTTTGTTGACCACATCCAATGAACTCTAATCGAACTTTAAGTTCAAGGCTAACTTTATAAGCATTATGTATGACCACCATTTCTTGGGTTTTTAGTGGTTTTTCTTTACTTTCTCCCATAGTTTGTAGATTCCCTTCCTAATTTCGTTGTAGTTTATAGAAAATGCAATTAAAAATCCCCTATTGGGGAGCATAATATATATATTATGTCATTATTATATCCTATAATATATGTATAGATCAAGATATTAAATAGTGTGTACACTTCTTTCCCTTAGACGTGCAGCCCACAGGGTTAAACCAAAACAAGAAGTTAACTTTTATTTATGGTATGAACATAACACTAAGGAAAGTAAGTTATAAGTAACAACATTTGCTTCCACTGAACTTTTGAACTGAGGTCCTATTCCTGCAACTGGGAACATCTAATTGACTATTTTCAGCTTGCTCTAAGCAGCTCTTCCACACTCAGCCAGACATCCTCATTTCCCACCCTCACCTCCTAAGCTGCCAACTCTTGCTGTTCTTAACTGATATTATCCAACGGTCTCCTCAACATTCCATAAAAGGATAAAAAAGAAAAAATTGCCTCTGTCTCTAAACCGCGTACGTTTCTGAGACTGCCACTGGGAGAGTCGGGTTAGGACGGCAAAGAAGACAAAGACAATAAAAGGCAGAACCTAGCCTGTCTGTCACAATCACACATCAAAAAGTGATGTAAATCACCAGAATATAACCAGTAAAAAAGCCTAGGATAATTTTTTAAAAAGTTTTTGCCTGATACCTACAACTTAATAACCTTTGCATCTGGTAAATCTCTATGGGCGAAAGCCCTGTTTCTGGTGTTCAATTATCTAATTTCAGATTCTAGAGCTGTTTTAAAGAGTATCTGAACAGAAATCTTTACTTTATTTCATTTATAACACAATTATCTAATTTCAGAAGATAGAGCTGTATATGTTTGCTGTCTTAAATAATGGGCAGGCTCATATGGCATACAGTTGAGTTCCTCAGTTAAATCTCACCCCTTATATGCCTTGGAACTGGCATACCTTTATTCATTTATTAATCTACTTGACTATTATGGTCACTTTCTGAGGACCTGTTGTGGGTGCTCCTGCTTTTTGGGATTAGGTTGGTGGCACCCTGGGAGAGGACCTTCTCAGTTGGGCACCAGTAGTCTGGAACTCTTTCTCCAGGGATCTGTCACCTTCTGTTGCCATCTTCTGCCACTGGGTGAAAATTTTTGTTTCATCTAGTGTTTCAGTGATCCTCCTTCCTGCCCTATGTTTTAACTTTTGTTTTTATGCGTTTGTATGTGTAGCCGCAAGGACGCTCAGTTGTGGATGTGCAGTTGTGGATGTGTCTGATGGTGAAAGGAAAGTCCGATGTTGCAAAGAACAATACTGCATAGGAACCTGGAATGTAAGATCTATGAATCAAGGTAAGCTTGACATGGTCAAAAATGAGATGGCAAGACTGAACATCGATATCTTAGGAATCAGTGAACTAAAGTGGACAGGAATGGGCGAATTTAACTCAGAAGACAATTATATCTACTACTGTGGCCAGGAATCTCGTAGAAAAAATGGTGTGGCCTTTTTTTGTTCTGAGAATCCAGAAGTATTGATGGCCACCATGTTTGAACAAGTGGTCCTTACAAGTTATCTCAGGGTACCTGTCACAGATTCTAATTGGAACAAAATATCACACAGATGCACGTCACTGGATTAGATGAGATCAGTTTAAGGGATTTTTATGAGCCTGTTTTAAACCCGTCTAAGAAATACCATATTCCTGCACAGAGAACATCTTGCTGCTTTATTGGTCCTTCTGCTGAACAGTGAAGAAAGAAGCAAAGAAGATAATCCCTACAGATGTCTGGCCAATGTTGTTTATATTATTTTCTGCCTGGAAAAAAAATGTAAGAGCTGGTCTTCAGAATCCCAAAGTGCAAAATTAAGCATAAAAGAAAAGGTGTTGCTTCTTATGATTCTGCATCTTACACATATACCTCACAACTTAAACAAGTTAATTTCCCCTAAGTAATTGCCAAAGGAGGGCTAGAGTTACAGTTTGCACTCTGATAGAATCCATGGGGGGTTGATATTAAGCACACAAAAGGTAATTAAGTTGTTGTAATCATTAGCTTAGCAGTCAATTTGTCACAGTACTGCTGTCTCCCCACTTTAGCCACAAGCAAGAAAACCTGTTTAATTTTCATTCCTATTTAATGTTGTCATCTACTTTATAAAAAGAAAGTGGTCATTTTTAAGTCTTCCAGTTTCAATACGGTAAGACATTTTTATAGGTATGAAAAAGGCAAGTTTAAATTTCATCTTGCCCCTTATATCAAAAAGGTATTGTTAATTTGGGTATCAGTTGCAAGCCACAAATTTCTGTAATATCATCTGAGGGCTTAACTTTCACAAGTCTAAGACACCCCTCTTCAGTGAGCCTCCGACATTTTGTTCTGAGAATCCAGAAGTATTGATGGCCACCATGTTTGAACAAGTGGTCCTTACAAGTTATCTCAGGGTACCTGTCACAGATTCTAATTGGAACAAAATATCACACAGATGCACGTCATTGGATTAGATGAGATCAGTTTAAGGGATTTTTATGAGCCTGTTTTAAACCCATCTAAGAAATACCATATTCCTGCACAGACAGAGAACATCTTGCTGCTTTATTGGTCCTTCTGCTGAACAGTGAAGAAAGAAGCAAAGAAGATAATCCCTACAGATGTCTGGCCAATGTTGTTTATATTATTTTCTGCCTGGAAAAAAAAAGTAAGAGCTAGTCTTCAGAATCCCAAAGTGCAAAATTAAGCATAAAAGAAAAGGTGTTGCTTCTTATGATTCTGCATCTTACACATATACCTCACAACTTAAACAAGTTAATTTCCCCTAAGTAATTGCCAAAGGAGGGCTAGAGTTACAGTTTGCACTCTGATAGAATCCATGGGGGGTTGATATTAAGCACACAAAAGGTAATTAAGTTGTTGTAATCATTAGCTTAGCAGTCAATTTGTCACAGTACTGCTGTCTCCCCACTTTAGCCACAAGCAAGAAAACCTGTTTAATTTTCATTCCTATTTAATGTTGTCATCTACTTTATAAAAAGAAAGTGGTCATTTTTAAGTCTTCCAGTTTCAATACGGTAAGACATTTTTATAGGTATGAAAAAGGCAAGTTTAAATTTCATCTTGCCCCTTATATCAAAAAGGTATTGTTAATTTGACACATGGAACTAGGAAGAGGGCAGAATCAATCTATCCGATTCTCAATGTGGCCCCATCCATGGTTATTCAAATCACATGACTGGAGCAATGGACAGACAAAACAGTTCTTTCTACATGAGAAAGCCCCAGGTTTACAGAAAAATCTGAAATCTAAATATAATTACCTCAGTGGCCATTGCGAGGCACCCACGACAGCATTCCAAGCCTTCCGACCTTGGTTTCCATCAGTAAAAAGCAGTGGGATGAACAGGGGCCTTTCTAGGGCTGTTTGGGCCTTTGAGGGAGGACTCACTGGACCAGGCATGGCAGCAACCACTAAGCAACTTGCTACCATGCAGCTTCCTCTTCAACAACACACAGGCCTGGCTGATACCTACTGTTCAAGAACAGCCACCCCACAATAGCAAAGAGTGGTGCAGCGGTTAGAGTTTCAGACTAGGATCTAGGAGACGCATGATCAGATTACCCACTCTAATGTGAAAGCTCGCTGGCTGACTTTGGACCAGTCATACACTCCCAGCCTAACTTACCTCACTGGGTTGCTGTGAGGATAAAGTGGAGGAAAGGAGTATGGTGCAAGCTCCTTTGGGTCCCCACTGCAGAGAGTGTCAGGTTATACGTGAAGTAAATAATGAATAAAAATATCCAAAGATTGGGGGGGGTAGATAAAAGTATGGTTGTTTGAGGGGTGGGAAGGAGAAAAGGACGTTGGAGATATGTGGGCTGTGAAGAGGAGGGAAATAAGTAGTGGGAGAAGGGGACAGAGGAGAAATTGAAGTGCCTCCTGCAAGTCCTTGCAGGTTTTCCACTGTGCGACTGGGCCCCACTAGCACCTCACAACTGGACTTGGGTAAGCTGAAGACAGGGGGGCAGATAAAGATAAGCTGGATGGTGAGTGGGAAGGAGAGAAAGGAGCAGGAAAAGGAGAGGGGCTATGGGAATTTCAGGGAAGGGAAAGGGAATCGCATGAGAGGGGGAAATGAGATGCCCCACAAACCCTTGCAGGTCCCCCGCCTGTACGTCTCTAATTTGGATTCCTGCAGTTACAAAACACTCTCCAGCCTCTGATTTGTTTTCTGAAGCATCGCTGAATTCATTTTTGCAGAAAGCGTTGGACCTCGTTTTTTTACAAGAGAAAACCATTTTGGAACTCAACAAATACGAACGCAGATGTGCTTCTTTACTTTGAGCCTGAGATGTGGCTTATGCCCCTTTTCTCACCTTCCCCCCACTTAACTAGACGATTGAAAAATGTTAATGTCATTATAAGAATAATAGTTCGGTTTGGGTGTTTGGTAGCAGATAGTATTCTACTGGTGATTGTCTTTGCCGTAATTCATTGCTTTGAATTTGGAATTCTATTATTTTACATCTGTGGCAGTTTAAAGTGTTTTTTTATAAACAGCAAACTTCACCTCATAAAAATTCATTACATAAGGGCATAAACAAGTATTTTTCCTTCCAGTCATTGGCAGTAAGTGATTCATCAGTTTTCCACAGAAAACCAATTTCGCTGCAGATGTTCTGTAATTTCCACTCTTCTTGCATTGTAGAATCATATCAACCAATCCCAATGCAGGCAATATAGGGATTTTTTTTGAAGGAGAATGTATGTGTGTGTGCATACATGCTTAATCTTTTTAATAGGATTGACTATCATTTGCTGTCTCATCAGTTTTGCAAAATAGCCATAAAATAATCAGTCTGCCATTCTTTCTTCTGGTACACAGACTATCAATTTACTGCAGTTCTCTGCAGTTGTAAGAGTGCAAGGTAATAACTGGTTTAAAAAAAAAAGCAAAGTAACCCCCTGGTATTTTACTCATTGTGTAAACAGTAACATGTCCACATTTCTTCCATGAAAACTGAGTTATCCATGAAAAGTATAATACTCAATTCAAAAGGATTTAAAGTGTTCTGTAGTTATTACTAATTTTCATGCTTTAGTTCCATAGCTCCAAATTTTATTTATTTTAAATGGTTTTAAAAATATCTTCTCCATTCAAGTGCTGAAAGTGGAGCACAAAAAGATTCAACAACAACATGAACAGTACAATAATCTATATTTTTTTAAAGTATGTAAAACAAAACAGAGAAGAATGAGCAGCTAACCAGGCTTAATCATCAGATTCAATATATTTACCAATTTCATAGTATCAGAAAAATCACATACAAATTATTTTCTCTCGATGATGGCTAAAAATGGTGTCTTCCTTGTTTCTTTGGGTGAACTGTTGCATAAAACTGGGGCCACAGTCAAGGAGGCAATGAGCTCTGGTCAAGGATCATACCACTTACGGTACATGAGTTATCACAGGCACCTGTGCTGGCATGCAGACATTTTCTTATGCATGAACCCTTTCTGAACTGGAGGGTCTTCTGATATCCCAAAACAACCATGCCCATTAGTCATGCAGCTCCACTACCCTCATCTGTCTGGAGATTTGTCTGCCCGTTCTCCATTGTTTGGAATTGCTTGTCAACATGCTTCTACTCTCCTCAGAACTAGCCTTTCCTGTGAAGCCGCTGGCACAAGCCAGCTCAGTCCCTCTTCCTGCCTAGTCAACTAATCCTAAATTTATGAAATTCAATGACTGGGTATTCTTCCTCTGGATTGTACCCACCTCTCCCTTCCTGCCCTTCTTTTTGTTGTTTCCTTTATATCAGAATTTAGATGGTAAATGTCTCAGGAGAGGGACATCTTGTACTTTGTGAAGTACACTGATGTTGCTGAATAAATGGCTGCGAGAGTTGGACTATAAGGAAGGCCGAGCGCCGAAGAATAGATTCTTTTGAACTATGGTGCTGGAGAAGACTCTTGAGAGTCCCTTGGACTGCAAGAAGATCAAATCAGTCAATCCTAAAAGAAATCAACCCTGACTGTTCCCTGGAAGGCCAGATAATGAAACTGAAGCTCAAATACTTTGGCCACCAAATGAGAAGGGAGCACTCACTGGAGAAGACCCTGATGCTGGGAAAGATTGAAGGTCAAAGAAAACGGCGAAGCAGAAAACCACATTTGAGCTTCAGAAGGGGCCATTACAAGGAGATCCCTTGGTTTAATGCATCTCCTCATATGTGGAGATCAATCCTAAATAAATAATAGAAGGGAAGTATCTGCCAATTGTTACTGGTAGGCTTTTATTATGTATGAATGCCTACAGGTATAGAATGGAAGTTGCTTCTAATGATAGTAAAGGAACAGCTTCTATTAGATTGTAACTTACTGTTCTTTCATTTGAACCAGTCACCTTAAAGTGAAAGGATAACTCCTGATTAATTCTGCAGCTTTCTTGGAATCAAAGTTTTGAACCTCTTACTAATTGTTGTTGTTGTTCAGTAGTACAATCAAGTCCGACATGGACCAGATCACGCCAGGCTTTCCTGTCTTCCGCCGTCCTCTGAGGTTTGCTCAATTTCATGTTCGTTGCATCTATGACACTGTCTAACCATCTCATCCTTTGCCTGGTGAGCATTTGGAATCATTCATTGGTTACTCTGTTTCCCCACAGAACCATGTATTCCACCAAAAGAGAAAGCAAACCTATTATTACTTACATAATCACTTATCTTTGCATGCAAGATAAGCAAGCCTGTTCTTGGAAGGATTTTTTTGTTTTTCTTTACTTTATTCTTCAACATGTAAACAAATCAGAACCAAAGATTTCACAGATCATATTGCTACGTAACACCATGGGCAGAGACCCTCAGTCACAGAGCAAAATTCAGAAAAATAACTTCTATGACGGACCCCGTCCACTTCCCTCCCTCAGAGGCAAGTTTTTGCCTCCATTTCTATTTCCCTTCACTAACTGAGCAGCCCTGGTAAGGTATTTATTCTTCCCTTGAAGTAATCTTGTCTGTCCCACCCTATCACTAAGGTATATTTTTGCTATTTGCTCAGCCCAGGAACTTGAGGGAAGGGATAGGACCGACCTTTAACTTAAAACACTTGAAAATGGCACTTGAGACACTTTTAAAATTCAAAAATAACAAAAGGTTTTATTTTAACATCAAAGGATAAGGTCAGGTGAAATCAGGGGTCGAAATTGCTGAGGTAAAACTATTACAAGTACAGACTTGTTCTTATCTATCAGGCTAATGAGAGGTTCTTAAATTATTCACAGTTACTTACATCTTTATGTTGAGAGGCTTCTGTTCTAGTGTTTCCCCAAACACTCTACTACATGAAAACTCATACCTTAAATAAAACTTTGTTGGTCTTAAAGGTGCCACTGGACTCAAACTTTGTTCAACACTATATTTGTATAATCACTGACTCTCTTTGGTGCCCAGAAGGCTGGTACCCTCTTCCCAGTACCCAAACCCCTTCTCTTTTGGAACACCAGTACAGTACTCTTCTTGAGTGTTTGACTGACTTTTAATCACACCAGACCAGGGGTCTCTGTCGTCTGTACTCCTCAGAGAGAATTCTCCCTGTTTGTTTGTTTCTTCACATTTATATTCTGTCCTCCCCACGAACAGGCTCAGGGCGGATCACAATTCAGACTTAGACCTTAAAATGTTACAACAAAATAGCAGTGATAATAATTAATTAAACCTTTGACAAATTACTGAGGGTGAGTACAAGAAGCAGGCTCGAATCTGTAGGGATGGTGTCAGAAAGGCTAAACCGTAGATTGTCTGTATTATAAGGTGGCGCGTAATAAAATCACTCTGCTGACTGAACAAATTCTGGGTCTTTCTGAAAAAGCTAGACTCGAGTTTCTTCTATCTGGTAGAAACCCCAATATTACCCACCAAGTAGCCAGTTTCTGTATGGTGATATTCAGATCACAGAAGCTAAGGTAGCTAGTTCGATATAGTTGTTTGATATTATATTAAATTTCAATTTGCTTTTAATGTGTCACTGATGTATCTTAAAATCTTGGAATATTGTAAAGGTGTACTTCTTTTTGTATGATAGGTCTAAGGACTGTAGAAATAAATTGATTGATTGATAAAGCGCAGATGGAGCTGAGGCTTGCGAAGGATGCTAAAAATAACAAGAAAGGTTTTTATGCCTATGTTTGGAGCAAAAAGAAGAACAGGTATGGTAAGCTCATTGCTAAAGGAAGACGGTCAAGCCTTAACAAGGGATGAAGACAAAGTGGAATTACTCAACTCTCACTTTGCGTTGGTGTTTAACCATAAGGCGAGCTGTACAAACTGAAGAATGCAGGGCATATGAAGGAAGGAGGAACTGCCAGTCCAGAGTAAGTAAGGAAATGGTTAGAGAGAATATTACTTTTGGGACTTAAAATGGAAGAAGTTAATGTAGCAAAGAGGACATTGATGTGGTATATGATTACAACAGCAAGAATGACATATGCTCAATGTTGGAAACAAGATACGGTTCCTGAAGTTGGAGACTGGATAAGGAAATTACTGTTTATGGCAGAAAT